>NW_015115367.1:0-1757 GCF_001443285.1 Poecilia latipinna
TGGTCTGTAAGTTATATTTATTCTCAGTACTAGATGTGGTCTCAACAAACCCATGGCACTTCATCAATATTATTTTACCTTTTATCTGGAAATAGTGTTTTTTTATTCTTGCCATACAGTCCTCTGTATTAATTATTGCTCTAAAGGTCTTGCCATACCAGTTTATTCCTCTGTATTTACTTTAGTTTCTTAGTTTATTTTTGGATTTTGTTCTTCATTAATTTCAATGTAGTTTCCTTTGATTAGTATTATCCTCTCTTGGTTTATTGCTATGTCCACTTTAGTTTCTTTCCTGTTGCTACATTTATTTTATCGTTTATTGACCATCAGTAATCTTCACTCATCACCTGCTGCGCCGCCTAATCGTCATGTTTCACATCATGTGTTGATTTTTCACTGTTCAGCGTCAGATTCTCTGTTTTTATGCCATAATTCACATCTAGTCGCTTTGTTTTATGTCCTGCTTCTCCTGTTTTAGAGTTTTGCGCAATATGCGCGTCGTTTTTTTTTTTTAACCCCTTAAGGTGCAGGGCGGTCGGGAAGCGTATCGATGGGGAAAAGGCAGACTGACATAAACCTTTTAAAACAACGGAAACAATTTCGGTATTCTGATTATTGAAATGTAAAAGTGCTGTGGTTCCGTTGTTCTATTACACCCGTTTCATACCGGACCACTTACAGCTCCGGTGTTATCGCTATAAAATGAATGCTCTCTGTCGTGGTATCACCATGGAGGGATTTCTTTATTTAAATGGGTTCATTTTTCAGAGGGATACAAAGTGAGGGTATCGTGATTTTAGTAATCACATGTTTATAAGGGCAATTTTCTATTGTCCTTTCATGGAAGCGGGCAGCTTTCAAACGGAAATAAAACACTTTTTAATATAAGTTGCTGCTTTGACATGATCACAGAACTGCCAAAACATATGTACAAAAATACCAGACAAAGTGAATCACAGCAACGTCATCAGCCGGTGAGACGCTGAACTGATGCGGTGAAGCTACCAGTAGCAGGAGAACGGAGCTACGCCAAAAGCTAACAAACACTGAATAGAAGAGCTGTCATTGATAATGTTGCAGCCAAGCATGGTTTAATACACAATACAGTTTTAGCAAGTTGCTCAAAGTCTAAACTGGTATTGTTGTGCATTTAAAATGTAAAGTTTACCTTCGACCAAACGCCTCCCTAAGTAATCCCAGCGCCCCCTTTTGTAAAAATTTACACCAGCGAAAATGGGGGCGGCAACATGCATGGTGACATCATGCTGCAAGGAGTGTATAGTTTAAAATAACATTTGAAGCTCATTTAAGAATATCATGATATATATTGTTTATCGTGATATAGCAAAAATATTTTCCTCATATTGCCCAGCCTTGGGTGTAACTGGAAAAATAATAAATTAAAATGACTATGAAGAGAGCGCAAAGCTCCACAACGTTAGTGGTTAACTCACCGGCTAACCAGGAAGACATACAAACTTTATAGCCCAGACACAGAGCCACAGGCTGGGCAGCATGTTGAGATGTAAACGCTGCACATAATTATTGGTTCATAAAGAAGATAAATCATTCTCACCACTCGCTGAACTCACCTCTGAAAGGTGACTACAGGTTCTGTCATAGAGCAGCACAAGCAGAGCTAACATGGTGGGTTTTAAACTCAGAAACATAACTACTCACAGGGTTTGATGTACATATACATACAGCTCAGCCTGTGTCCAGTTTGAGTGAAAGGAGGCGCGCGATCCACACTGAGG
>NW_015115367.1:6163-22800 GCF_001443285.1 Poecilia latipinna
GATCGGCACACCTCTACTATAAACCCATCTTTTAGGAATAATTCTGCTCTGCCAGTGAAACGCTCATAACAACAGAGACGTTTGCAGTGCTGTTTATTAACAATGGGAAAAAAAAAACTGTATTACCCCCCTAAAAACATAAACAAGCTAAGCTTAGCCGGGCAGGTAAAGATGATACTCTAGAGGAAATCCTGCTTCTTAGTGGAGATAAGCTGAGCCTGATTGAACATAATATCCCTGGTGGTCACATGCAGAACTGATCGACCGGTTTGGAGGTGGAGTTGAGGTTGTAGTGCACAGCGATCTCAAAGTACCGTATGTTCATTCTGGTCAGAATAAACAGTTTTGTTATTTTCTCAATCTTAGTGTTAAGTTTGAGTTGAGTTAAAGTGAGATATTCACATATGCATGATTAAAAAAAATACAAGCACATTTTTCCTCATGTTCAGAAGATAAATTGGACCTGAACTTAGAATTACCAAAATCTTTAATTTGCTTTATGCCAGAAAAAAAGAGAGAATGTCAATATGTTTTGACTGATTTTCATACATAAAAATGTCTAAGTTTAGAATAATTCAAGAAATAGATGCATAAAGGGATTAAAGTTAAAGGTTGATTATTTGACTCAAAATGAAAAGTTTTTGTTTTGTGTTTTGGTCCAGATCTCCACCAATACTCCATGTGTAAAGAGGACGGGGTTCTCAATGAGCTCAGCAACCAGGAGGGCAACTCCACTTTAAAAGAAGAGGAACCAGAACCTCTGCAGATAAAACAGGAACCAGAACCTCTGCAGATAAAACAGGAGCAAGAAGAACCAGAACCTCAACAGCTCAAAGAGGAAGAGAAGCAACTCGGCATCAGGCAGGATGAAGAACAGCTTGTGCTGAAACTGGAGACTGATGACACTTTGGTGAATCCTTCTACTGTGCAAAGAATTCAGAAAGAAACAGAACCACAGAGGAACCAACTCATCTCTCATGGTTCTACTGAAGATGAGAATCAGGATCAGGAAGGAAGCAAATCTGAGGACTCAGGAAAAAAGAGAGATGAAAAACTGAAAACACACGAGACAGCTCATCCAGACCAAAAACAATATTCTTGTAAAATCTGTGGTGAAGCCTTTTCTCAAAGCAGTTCCTTGACAACACACGAGAGAACTCATTCAGACAAGAAACCTTTGACATGTTCAACCTGTGGAAAAAGTTTCACAAGCAAATCTCAGTTACTTCGTCACATTATGGTTCACACAGGAGAGAAGCCTTTCTCATGTGTCACCTGTGGAAAAAGTTTCAGAACCAAAGCTGACGTACGTTCTCACATGAGACGTCACACAGGTGAGAAACCTTTCTCATGTGTGACTTGTGGAAGAAACTTCCGATTCAGATCGAACGTACGTAATCATATGAAGATTCACACAGGTGAGAGGCGTTTCTCATGTGTGACTTGTGAAAAAAGTTTCATAACCAAAGCTAAATTACTTGAACACTTGATGATTCACACAGGTGAGAGGCCTTTCTCATGTGAGACTTGTGAAGAAAGTTTCATAACCAAAGTTAAATTAATTCGTCACATGATGATTCATACAGGAGAGAAGCCTTTCTCATGTGTGACCTGTGGAAAAAGTTTCCCATGGAAGTCTCAGTTAGTTGTTCACATAAAGATTCACACAGGAGAGAAGCCTTTCTCATGTACAAGCTGTGAAAAAAGATTTACCAGTAAAGTAAATGTAACTGATCACATGAGGATTCATGCAGGTCAGAAGCCTTTCTTATGTGGGACCTGTGGAAAAAGTTTCGATCGAAAAGCGATTCTAACTTCTCACATGAGAATTCACACAGGTGAGATGCCTTTCAAATGTACAAGCTGTGGGAAAAGGTTCAGAAGCAGAAGTTGTTTATATTGGCACAAGAAGACGCATACAAATGAGAAGCCTTACTCTTGTGGGACCTGTGGAAAAAGGTTCCGTCGAAAAGGTGGTTTAACTGCTCACATGAGGACTCATACAGATAAGAAACCTTTCTCATGTGGGACCTGTGGAAAAAGTTACAAACACAAAAGCACTTTAATTGGTCACATGCATACACATTCAAATAGGAATTATTTCTCATGTGGGACGTGTGGAAAAGTCTTCTGTTATCAGAGAAATTTAACTGATCACATGAAGACTCATACAGGATGAACAGTATAATCTGACACTCCTCTACCAAAACACAATATCTCCCGGTTTGGAAGCAGAGTAATTACAGCTGGGTAACATTTCTGTAATGTAGCAGCTTGGAGAAGAAGAGTTTAAAACAGGACGTTTATCTAAAACGCTAAACTTTCACTTTATTCTGTCAGTTTTGTCTTTTCATTTAAAATGGTTAAATGAGATAGTAAGTCTTATGTAGTTATGCATGCATTTTAATGTTTTTTTTTGTCTAGTGAGATATTAATAGCGTGTTTATCTCTGGAAGTAACAATGGATTTGATTTCTTTCAGATTTAAACTTGTAAAGTTGCTATTGTATGTCTATTCTTTGTACTTATACTTTGTTTTACTTCATTAATTTTGGTTAGTTGATGTTTGGGTACGCCTTTTCAGGTGCTCTGCAACCATTTAGAGAACATGCAAAAGCTTGGTATCTTTATGAAGACAAGCTAAATTTTCTATTTTTGCATTAAAAAATACTTTAAATCTAAGTAGTTTGTCATTATGTTTGTAACACAAAAAATTTGAAAACAATTTGTTATTCTAATATACTTTTTCATCACTTTCCCCTGAGTTTCTGATTCAGGGAGAAAATACTGTTTGTATTATGGCAACAATTCAGATGTTGCTGAATTTTGCTAAGTTATGATTAAACCCGAGATGTTTTCCCTTTTTTGTTAAAACAGCTGCATTGACTTTATTGTTAATTTTACTCTAAACTTAAGTTATTTTTACCCATGTGATTTTCTTTTAGTTTTTTATCTGTAACTCTTTGTTTGAGAAGGTTTTTATTTTTTTAGGATATTGGAAAATGTATTGGTGATATAGATTCAATTTCAGACAGAATTGTGACTTTCAGAATCTTTCTGTATAATTTTTAGATCGTTTTTTTATACTAATGATGGTCTTTGACTTTTTTTAGTCTAGTGAGTGAAAGTTTCTGCTTCTCGAGTCTTTTCTCATAATTTCTCCTAAGCATCTGTTGTTTTTTAAGCCAATATTTTTCCTTTACTTTTCACTCATAGTTGCTTATTTCAGGAGAATCATTCACAAATCAAGGTCTAATCTTTTGTTTTTGTTTTGGTAAAGAAACATTTTTTAAGGAGTAAATGGAAAATAACTTAAAAGCATCAACCAAAATGCATTATGAGAAAAAGACACTTTTCTCTTAACAGAGTTGATTTTAAGAGTCTGGGCCAACACCATGTGATCATGAGCGAATTTATTCCCATAATTACCGATGGTCTCGTTATGCTCCTCCAAAATCTAAAAGAAAATACTTAAGATCTTGTTCCAGGTCCCTGAAAGTCCACCATGCAAAGGTCTTAGTGGTGTTTTGTTTGGATCTTGTCTGATAAAAACCAATGTAGAAGCCTCTAAGCTCTTTGGGACAAATGACTGGGGAACCAACAGGAATGTGAAAAGTCCCACTCGGGTAGAACATGTTGCCCAGCTGGAGTAAACTTTAGTCATGGAGCGTAACCGAAGACCCATAGGAGATGTTCTACTCAGTTTCCACTGGTCAAAGCAGAACGGAGCTCGGCTTTTAATGACCAGTGAAACTCAACCTGTTGGCCTGTGGATGGTCCGCAGACGTGCTGTAGATCTTCACTCCAAGACTTTCAGCCATGGTGGAGCAGAGCTCTTAAATTATTAGTGACAGACCTGCAATGTCTGAAGGGGTTCAAAACACCTGGGCTACCTCTGCAGATGTTGATGCCTAGGAGATTTTCTTCAATGATTTAGAGCGCCATCATGTGGTGAAAACTAAAAAATTATTTCTTTTTTTTTTATCAGCTTTGAGTCCAGTTGCACCATTTTCAGCTTAACTTTTAAACTCCTTTGTGTTTGGTTATGTCTTTCAAGCTCAATTAAATGCAATAAAAGTATTTTTATAATCTGCAGCAATGGGTAACCAGTAGCAACAACCAATCTGCATTTTAAATGTGGGAATTGTGATTTGAACACAACTTTAAATGAACATTGTCACTCCAGACAGCGGGCGGAGAGTTTTGGTACCTTTGGTGGAGCAAATATTTGATTTTAGAACACAGTCTGATATAAATCCTGTCAGATAAAGGATCTACTGTCTGAAACTTTCATCAGTGGCAGACATAGAAATATGCATGACAGATTATGAGAGGGAGTTTATAAAACCTGACTGTCCTGATTTTCAGTCAGTGTCACAAAAGCTCTGCACCTGGAAGGAGCTCTGAGTTAATCTGGACTCCGAGAGACAGAAACATTTCTGAGCAGGTCTGTTTGTTTTATTTCATGTAACTAAATTCTGCTTTTATATTCCTATGTTAAATTCTTGTCTTTAGGCCATTCAACATTACAGCTGGTTTTGCACAGAATGACTAAGTATTTTTGCTTAGAATGCAGACGGATTGGTCTTTCAGGAAGAGAACAAAGGAAACAGCTGTTTGGTTTGAAACTGGAGAAAAACCTTACATACCTTGATGTGTTACTATCTGTAGGAGTTTCCAATTCCGACCAGCAGGGGATGCTATGCTCCAAATTATTCAGCAAGAAAAGATTAATCAGCTGCCTGATATGAAATGAGACGCGTAATATTTATGAAGAATATAAAATGTTTTAAGAATTACAACAGGAGGGAGGAGATAATTATGAATAGAATCAGAACTGGTCATAGTTTTTTGAATGGCACTTTGTTTAAGATGGACAAATGTTACAGGTCCTGGGTGTCAGAACTGCTGTAACAGAGTTGACACAATCTGAAGAGAAAATAAACAAGGAGTCGGCAATGACGACCAGCGCTGTTGTTGACATCCAGATTGTGTTTTTTTTATTCGCTGACTTGTATTGTTCTCAGGATATACTTTGTAGATGGGGCTGTCATTAATCTGTTCTTTGACAATGTACACAGTCTGCTCCCAATATGATCTGAGCTTTCCAGGTCCCAAGGATGCGAACTAACACTCGGTCACCTGGCTCTAAGACAACTCCTCTCACATATCGGTCATAGTGTTTCTTTCCACGAGCACTCGATCGCTGGCTGTTGTTGGTAGCAATGCGATAAACCTCCTTCATCCTCCTTGCCCACTTTTGCACATATCCATGTGGTGTTTCACTGTCCTCCTCTGTGTTGAGTCCAAACATGAGGTCCACAGGCAAGCAGGGGTGCCGTCCAAACATTAAGAAATGTGGTGAAAACCCTGTGGCCTTGTGTTTTGTGCAATTATATGCATGAACAACTTGAGGCAAAAAGTCTTTCCAGTTACTCTTTTCTGTCTCTTCAAGAGTTCTCAGCATTTGTAGCAGGGTGCGGTTAAATCGCTCGGCAGGATTTCCTTGTGGGTGGTATGGTGTAGTACGTGAGTGACTGACACCTGACAGCTGCTGTAGGCCCCTAAACGGTGAGTTTTCAAATTCACGGCCCTGGTCATGATGTAGCCTAGCAGGGTAACCGGAGCGAGGAATAAAATCACTTTATAGTTTCTCCGCAGCAGTTTTGGCTGACTTGTTTCTGGTTGGCCACGCCTGAGCGAAATGCGTAAAGTGGTCAACTGCGACAAGTATATATTCGCAACCACCTCTGCTCTTTTCTAAATGCATAAAGTCAATGGATACTAGCTCCATGGGTGCACTGGAACTGTTACTTCCCACGGGTGCCCTAACATGTGTGGTGGGTTTCTTTTGTTTTATACAGGGACATTGTCTTGTCACATAAGCCTCGATGTCCTTCTTTATAAAGGGCCAGTAAAAGCGATCTCAGGCTAGGTTGATAACTCTTTCAGGACTGAAGTGACCCATGTCCTTATGAAGGTGTTTTAGCACCAAGGACCTGTACTCTGCAGGCAGTACAAGCTGCTTTATACCCCCAGTTTCCCTGTAAAGTAGCTCATTCTCCACTTTGCTTCCCCCACTCATGCATTAACCTCCTCACTAACCCATCTGCATTTTGTCTGTCTCTGTCAGCTAGTGTGGGTTTTGTCTCTTAAACGGAGAAGTTCTTATTGTTGTGTCCTGTCTTTGTGCTCTCACTAGCTCCTCGTGGCTAATGCTAGGTAAGGCTGGTGTGTCTGACCTAGTGTCTTCAGCCAGATTTAAAGCAGCTACATAGGCAACATCACTTTTCTTTGCTGCCTAGCTTCCTTCCCATGTTGCACAAACAATGTCTCGGCTAAGTTCCTCTGTACACTCCCCGTAAGGAAGCGGCTCTCGCTCCTGACACCAGGTGGCAGCGGCAGACCATCCTGACACCAGGTGGCAGCGGCAGACCATCCTGACGCCAGGTGGAAGCGGCAGACTATCCTGACACCAGGTGGCAGCGGCAGACCATCCTGACACCAGGTGGCAGCGGCAGACCATCCTGACACCAGGTGGCAGCGGCAGACCATCCTGACACCAGGTGGAAGCGGCAAACCATCTTGACGCGAGGTGGAAGCGTCTGTCGCTCCTGATACGAGGTGGAAGCAGCTGCAGTTTGACAGCAGAAATCATCATCATGAAGTGTCGATGTTTGTCAGCTTCCTCTTTTTATGACTGACTGCCAATCATTTACCAGTATTTAATATTGACAATGTTTGTATCAATTCTGTGATTTAAATATTTAATTTCTAACTGGCATCTTTTACAGAAATGTATTATTTTGTCTTGTTTATGAGCAGTTAATGCCTATTTAATTTCCATTAAATCTGAAGAATTATTAATGGTTGATTTCTTTTTTACTTGAGTGATTTTTACAGCTTGTCCATCCAGTTCATTCAGTCAGTGGATTAGAAATGACATCCTGTGTATTTGTACATGTTTCCCTGTTTTCAGCTCTAATAATTTAATTAATAATAATCTAATAATCTTTCAGGAGTTTTTGTGGTGAATCAAACACGATGCTGCCAGACTTTTAAAAATGAAGAAAAATTCCCCAGATTTGCTGCAATACCATGGTTTATATGGGTGCTGCTGCTGCTGCACATCATTTATGATAATCAGTATCAGTGTGAATAAAATAACCCACAGAAATCTGATTGATTTTACTTGATGGTAAAATCAAACATCAGCGCAATAAAATTTGATATTTTAATAGTTTGATTAAACTATTAAACTATTTGATTATTATGCATTAATATTAGAGTATTATTCATTAATACTCTGAGTTCTGAGTATTAATGTATAAATAATTACAAATATTTATCAAAATTATAATCAAAGCGTCACAACCTTTAAGTTATTTGTTTTTCGGATTTCTTTTTGTTGTCAAAAAATAACTAAAAATCTAAGTTAAACTTGCACGGATTTACACAAAGAATATATTGAACGTTAGCGCCCTCTGGCGATCGATTATGGAATCACACGAATTTGAAATAAAATTTGAAATCGCCTTATTTTTATAAATACAGGGTGCTTGAGTTTTCTTTATTCTTGTGCAATGACCATCTTTGACCATTTTATATTTTTCATCTGACTGCATGGCCACTTTGTCTTCAGGGGCAGTAGTAAAGTGATGCTCATATAGAAAATTTAACATTTTCTAGTCAGAATATGAAACAAATATGAAGCAGCAGTGGTTATCTTTTTCTCATAAAACATTCAAGAGATATTTTTCACTTAAATTTAAATATCTTTATCTGTAACAGACTGAGTTGTTGCAACACCAGAACCAAAAATAACTCACAATCACATCTCTTTACACCCACTTCATTTATTCACTGTTTTTTGTCTTTTATATGCTTGAAATAGTACCTTGTTACCAAAACTGAAACAAAACTTTCCTCCAAACAAGAAAAAATTGAAACAATCAAAAGAATT
This sequence comes from Poecilia latipinna, assembly GCF_001443285.1. NCBI lineage: Eukaryota > Metazoa > Chordata > Actinopteri > Cyprinodontiformes > Poeciliidae > Poecilia > Poecilia latipinna. Next base: position 14,126 of record NW_015115367.1, read on the forward strand.
TCACAGCTTTAGAGTGAAAATTGGCCAGAAAAATAATTTAAGTTTTTTCTTCATCTTCTTTTACACAAAGCTTATCGTAATGTTGACAGTTTGTGCCCAGGAAAGTAAATATGGAGCCATAAGAAAGAGAAGATCCAAGAGAAAGGACACAGGATGAGCAGATAAATACATACACAAAGGACTAAACTGGGACAGAATGAAAATTAACTTGACCAATCAATCGTAGTAATGGTTGCCAGATTGCTGCAAATTTGTCAGAGGAACCCCGTAATGACATCCTAATTTTCTCAAGTTTAAGAAAATAAACAATATCTCTCAACCAATGTATAAAGGAGGGAGGTTGTGATGATTTCCATTTAAGAAGAATTATCCTCCTTGCAATAATGGTCATAAAGGATAAAGAATTTTCTTGGGAAGGGGACAAAGGAGATGGCCCCGAAAACACCCCAAACAAAGCACTCTGGGGGTTGGGATCAATTTTTCTGCCAACCACATCTGATATAACAACAAATATCTCTGTCCAAAAACTCTTGAGCTGGGGGCACAACCAAAACATGTGTATAAGGTTTGCAGGAGACTGTTGGCACCTATCACAAACTGGGGAAACAGTGCTATAAAATTTTGACAGACGAGCCCTGGTATAGTAAACGCGGTGCACAAATTTGCATTGAAGAAGACAATGCCTAGCACATATAGAAGACTTATGTACCCGTATAAGGATACGTGACCAAAGCTAGTCAGGAATAGCCTCTCCTATATCCTCCTCCCAGAGGGCCTTGATTGAGCCTAAAGACTTAGAGCGGATCGAGGCTATGCGAGTATGAAGAATTGAAATAGATCCTTTCAGCCTAGGAATGGGCACAAACAAGGAGTCAAGGTCAGAGTCCGCAGGCAGCCTAGGAAAAGTGGGGAAATTACTATGAACAAAGCCTGTAAAAATCTGAAAAAATCTCGAGATGAAAGAGTAAATTTGAAAGAAAGTTGTTGAAAGGTAGCAAAGACACCATCAATAAATAAATCCCTAAAGATCTGAATGCCAAGGTTTGACCAAATCACAAAAGTTTTGTCTATGAGAGAGGGAGAAAAGACATGATTGTTCGCGATAGGAGCATATGGAGAAAGGAGTTTGTCGTGAAAACTGGCATGCAAGGTTGAGATCTCTCCAGGTACATGCAGAAAAAATCTGAGATTTGACAGTAGTCTTGTATATTGATTTAATGATGATTAAAGAAAGAGAAGTATGACATACAAATATATGTAACAATTGGTATGTTTACAATATATATCCTCTAATTTTGATTTGTACTTTTGAATTGTACTAACTGTAATGTATAATAGAAATGTCTATTATGTACTGAAGACTGATAGTAGTGATAACAACTTGATTGTTGTAGGTTGATTACTGAATGATGGTAGTTAGTAATTAGTAATCATGTGTAGCGTTGGTTTAGTTTATAATGCATTAGAAGAAGACTGCGGATTCAAGGCTATGAGAGAAAGAAAGACTGTGTCACAATCAGCACACAGGCTGGGCAGAGGTGCTAGAACAACTCCTTAAAAGGCAATAACTTATGAGAAGTGGCCTCAACTGCCGTCTACAGTGAGTCAATAAGGGGAAGGAGGGGCTGAGGAGAAAAGTCCGGTACTTTCCATAAATTACACCCAATGAGTCATGCCTCTCCAATACACAGCTATGGATTAGAAAAAGTATAAAAACCAGCGGACAAGGATAGAAGCTGTTCTTTGTCCGCGGCGCCGAGGAGGAAACAACGAGAGGACGCAGATTGAAGATCAGCAGAGGACCACACCCTGGGACCGGGGGAAAATTGAGACCTCGCACCGCAAAGAAAGGACAAGATCCGTCAGCCCACATTCCTGGTCCCTGATTCAACTAACCCCTCTGCCTCAACCCAGCGATCACCATTCCACTGCAGCAGACTTGGGGAAAAGACAAAGGTCACCGAGTGATGAAGATTCTGTGCGGTTGAAGGAATAACGACAGATCGGCTTTGCTTCTTTTCTGAAAGTGGACTCTGCTCCGGCAGGACAGAGACTCTGACCAAGGACATATGAAGATTTCATCTGCCAAGATCCATTGCCATCGGGTGTGAGTTGTCCTGCAACCCCAAAGCCTCGCCTAGCGAAATTAGTGACACAGGTTAGGGATAGTAATGAGGATAGGTTAGGATTGATTTTAAGTTGAAATTATAATCAAATATTAAGCTTGTAATCTCTGAAAGTGTACCTGTATGTCATTACCCCTGCTAAAGCTTGCTTAATAAATTACATATTGAACACATCCATTGAACTAGTGGACATTGAAATTAATTGAGTCATTTTATCATTGTGGTTTCTCCTGATTCTGAGTAAAATAAACATATATGATTCTAGATATGTGGAGGCTTCGTACTTTCCTTTAGTGAGTGCTAAAATAATGACCCTGGGACTTAAATCCAAGTCACTAAATCTAATCTAGCCGGTAACAAGTGCAAGTTATTTTTAGGAGAGAAGCTACCGTTAACAGGAGTGGTTGTTGAAGCTATGCAGCAGTGAGAGCTACTCTGCTGACTGTTTCTCAACTGAAAAGGGTCGTAACTTCTGGAATCGAAGGTAGATAGAGCTAGACGAGTTTTCTCCGCAACCAGTTTAAATAGATTATCACCTATAAACCTAATTTTAGGGTAAGACCTGGGTTTTGGGGATTTTCCGGACCCGTTAGACAGAGAACTGGTCAGTAGTCAGTCGGTGGTGGGGATTAGGGCGTGGCTGACTATTGCAGAATAACGAACAAGTTGTAGACCAAAATAACGCCGAAATTGAGTCCAAATCTTAAGAGAGGTTTTAACTACGCTATTCTTTGTGTAAGCAACAGTCGAAGATTTAATTGGTGAATACAATAGAGCTGTGAGAGACACATGTTTTGCCGAATTTGTCTCCATTACTAGCCAGTCAGGAGAAGATGAGCCACACCGAAGCCAGGCTGTTAAAACCTCAATATTGGAAGCCCAGCAGTAGTACCTGAAGTTCGGTAAGGCCATCCCCCCAAGTGGCTTAGGTCTCTGTAAATACTGTCTAGACAATCTAGGGACCCTCCCCTCCCAGAGAAAATCTGAAACAAGAGAATCTACCCGACCAAAAAAGGATTTGGTTAAAAAAATTGGGACACATCGAAAGAGATACAAAAAACGGGGGAGAACATTCATTTTGACACAGTTAATTCGAGCTACCAGAGATAGTTTAAGTAAGGACCAGCGCTCAAGGTCTTCTTTAACTTTCAACAGCAAGGGAGAGAAGTTAGCATTAAATAAGTCCTCATACCTATGCGTAACTTGAATGCCAAGATATGTGAAACTGTCATTGGCTACTTTGAAAGGAAAGCCAGGCAGCGGAAGAGCCCTAGCTGCCGAGTTGATGGGAAACAGTTCACTTTTACCCAGGTTCAACTTATACCCAGATAACCGGCCAAAGTCTGAAAGCAGGTGCAAAGCAGCCGGAATAGAGTTGTGCAGATCTGAAACGTATAAAAGCAAATCATCAGCATAAAGTGAGACCTTAACTTCCAAACCATAACGTCGTATGCCCACAATATTTGGACTCGAACGAAGCATGATGGCAAGCAGCTCAATAGCCAGGGCAAATAAAAGGGGACTCAATGGACAGCCCTGTCTTGTAGAGCGATGAAGGAGGAAGTACTCTGACCGAGTATTATTAGTCCTAACCGAGACCTGTGGGTTAGAATAAAGCAACTTAATCCAAGTCAGAAAAGCTTCACCGAAACCAAACTTTTTGACAATATAAAAGAGGCAAGACCACTCAACTCGGTCAAAAGCCTTTTCAGCATCGAGAGAGATCAAGGCTTCGGGATTGCTACGGAATGAGTCATTGTAAATAACATTAAAAAGCCTCCTAATATTAGAGAAAGAATGTCTATTTCGAACAAACCCGGTCTGGTCTGAGTGAACTACTGTAGGCAAAACACACTCAAGACGCATAGCTAAAACTTTCGATAACAGTTTAAAGTCGACATTTAAAAGGCTTATAGGACTATAGGATGAACAACAAAGAGGGTCTTTGGCTTTTTTCAAAAGAAGAGAGATGGTGGCCTGATTAAGAGTCTCGGGCAGGGCTCCAACAACAAAAGCATCATTATACATTTCTAATAAGAGTGGTGCAAGTTTATCCCAAAACGCTTTATAAAACTCAGAGGGGTACCCATCAGGGCCTGGGCATTTTCCTCCCTGAAGAGATCGCATAGCCGTGTTAAGTTCTGACAAAGTAATAGGCCTACCCAGGTTAACTGCTGTTTCCTGATCAACAGTAGGCACTTCAAACTTGGCAAAAAAATGATCCAAGTCAGCATCCGTGGATGTAAAATCAGATGAATACAATAACCTATAAAATTTTTCAAAAGCAAGGTTAATCTGACAGGGATCTGCCGTCACACCTGTGTCTGTTTGAATCTTGGTAATTTGACGTGATGCAGACACCTGGCGGATTCGGTGTGCCAACAATTTGCTAGCCTTATCACCGTGTTCGAAAAACTGTGCTCCGGTCCGCAACATAAGTTCTGTAGTGCGGTGGGACATGAGAATATCAAATTCGGATTGTAGTGAAAGACCCTCTTTGTACACATTTGGGGAAGGACAGGCCGTGCTAGTGTTTGAGAGAAGACGTGTGTTTAATCGCCATAATGGACGTTGGGACGATAAAGTGCCTAATTTAACATTCATCAAAAGCGGGGCACGGTCAGATAAAACGATGGCATCGTATCGACACAAGGACAAGGACGGTAACAGCCTATTATCAAGAAAAAGGTCAATGCGAGTGAATGTACGATGTACAGGTGAGCAGAAGGAGTACTCCCTTTTTAAAGGATGAAGAAAACGCCACGCATCAGATACTGCAAATTCCTTCATAAATGAATGAATTGTTTTGGCTGATCGAGAGAGCATGGCTGGCCTAGATGAAGAACGGTCGAGTGTCGAATTGAGCCAACAATTGAAATCTCCGCCTAATATTAAATAATGTGTTGACATATCCGGAAGTTCAGAGAAAAAGCGTCTATAGAAAGTTTCATCATCACAGTTGGGAGCATAGACATTAGCTAATGTAACACGTATATCCCTAATTGAACCTGTGACAATAACATATCTACCATTGTGATCAGAAATAATCTGATCACAAGTAAAAGGGACAGATTTGTGTAAAAAAAATAGCTGCTCCCCTGGCCTTACCAGAGAAAGATGAATGATAGATGTGGCCAACCCAGTTCTTCTTCAGTTTCTGATGTTCTTGTTTTCTAAGATGAGTCTCCTGTAGAAAGATAACTCTTGCTCCCAACTGGTTGAGGTGATGTAGTACTTTACTGCGTTTGACAGGATTATTCACCCCCTTGCAGTTGAAACTGGCAAACTGGAGGTCCTGTCCTAGTAATAGAGCCATAGCAAAGTATAAGACATATAAGTAACAGAAAGAATCTGGGCGCTTGATCAATAAGACAAAAGGTTAAGCAGAGGAAAAGATAAGGAAGAGTTGGAGGTACACAACACAAAAAGAGAACCTAGTCAACAGACAAACCGAAAGTTTCGCAGAAGCATCCCCCCAAATGGGATGCGCAAAGCCCACTCCCCCCACAAAATGCCCATAGTCCGACCTACAAAAGGTCCTTGGAGAGTTCGTAAAGAAAAACAACCCTCCAAATGGAATGCAACAAAAACAAAATCTAGGTGCACAATATTGTATTTCAACATACAAAAAAATAAAAATAAAAAAATAAAATAAAAGGGGGGTGCAAACCAGTGTGCAAAGACAATACTTAAAGTACAAGAAAGCCAACCTCAGCTATCAAATCTGCAGTATTAGTGCAAGTTACATTAATAGTCCTTGGGGTCAAAAGAATCAACTGTGACAAAATACTACAACAAAAGTGTCAAAGTCATAGCAATCCCCATGCATAGACGCAAGAATTTGTCCTAGAAATGTCTGCCATAGGGCAAACATTCAAACAGAGTCAGGGATCACCGCATTTTTTAGCTTTTTCTCAACAAAATCCATGGCGAGCGACGGATCTTCAAACCTCTGGACTTGTCCATTTGGAAGAGTAATCCGCAAAATTGCCGGGTAGAAAAGACCAAATTTGACACCTGGACAGCAGTGCAGCTCCTTCTTGACTTTAGTAAAGGCAGTCCGTTTTTTGGCCACAGCAGTAGTGAAATCCGGGAAAACAGAAATCCTCCTCCCATTATAAATCAGAGGAGATGCTTCACTAGACTTACGCAGGATTTCGTTACGTTGTTGAAACACATTCACTCTGGCGACGAAGGGACGTGGGGGCTCCCCGTAGGTTTAGCACGGAGGGTCCGGTAGGCCCTATCCAGCGCGGGTTTGTAGGATAAACCGAGTAAATCCTGGAGTAAAGTAGCCACAAAATCCGTCGGGCGGCTTCCCTCAGATCCTTCAGGCACACCGATTACCCGTACATTATTCAGTCTCGACCGCCCTTCTAAGTCCTCACATTTCTTCGATATGGACTCCACCATATCCTTTAGCGAAGCAACTGTAGCTCCAAGGGTTGTTAGCTTGTCATCGCGGTCAGTAGCCGAGCGCTCAAAGTCCGCAATAGCTTGTTCGTGTGAGGTAACTTTAGCTTCCAGCGGAGCAAGAGCAGTCGTAATCTCCCTCCTCACAGCCCCGGACACAATTTCGTCGAATTTACTCACAAGATCTGTGCGCACACCCTCCAGCATCTCCTCCATACGCTTTAGCAGACGCTCATTAGCATCGAGTACTGGAGCAACATCAGGCTCAGGCGACAGGCGTGGTTTGCTACGGCCTACCTTCGAGGTGTCGGATTTACCCCGGTTTGCCATGGTTTAATAAAGTTACCAAAACAGGTTGAGCATAAATGTCATGTAGATTACATAAAAAACAAAAATTGTAAAAAAAAAAAAAAACTTCACTAAATCGTGCTAAAAAAAGGTTTAAACGGTCACATTCCTGCGGAGCTCCGGCAGGCACGTCCTACATGCTTAACGCTCCCTGGAAGTCTCCATATTTTAAATTGTTTTAAACTTTTATACTGAGTTCTGCTTCAGGACAAGGGATTTTAAAAACACAATCTACCTACTACAAAGCTTAAAATAAAAAATATTCGGCAAACACCAGGAAAACGTACATTTTTCTGCTCACATGACCCAGGTTAGTTTAGTCAGTTATTTGAAAAAAATATATTTTGTGTACATTTTATTCAAATTTTGTGCTTTATCCATAGGACCTATTTTGTCCCTTTTTCTCAAGAATCAAGCCTTATTTTACGCTTGTATCTCAACAGCTGATACCATGTAATATAAGAAAAAATAACTAAGTCATGTTATCTAAAGCTGCTGTAAAAGAAAATAACTTGGCAAACAACCTGAGAGAGCAAAAACGCAGGAACTCCCGTGCGCAGCGTCGTGCGCTTCTATCAGAAAAGCTCTATGTGCCCCAGAAAACATCTTCCAAAGCCTCTAAATCGTTGTTTCTTCTGCTGTGCCATCACAAAGGATAGATTTTCCCAAAAATAAATCACCAGTGAACTGACCTGAAGGAAGACGGATGAAACTCTAGCAGTAGGGTGTCAAATTACGCAGTTAAAATTCTGACCGGGGAGTGAATTTACAAAGTCGATCACCTGATGTCTTGAAAGGTCAGTCTCTCCCGTGTCACGTTTTTCCAGACATGTCTGGTCAGCAACTAATTTTGATGTTTGCGAAGTGTGTTTAATAAAACTATGACATCTCCTATAGCCCTTTAAATCTCGTCAACTGTTTTTAAATGGCTACAAAACCATAACATTTAGTGCAAAACTTGTATACAGGATTGTTTTTGAAGGATTAAAGACTCCTTTTGTGGACAAGTCATGCTTTTGGACTTTGGGAGGAAGCCGGAGTACCCGGAGAGAACCCACGCATGCATGGGGAGAACATGCAAACTCCATGCAGTTACTATGAAGCCCTGGAGGTCGGGCAGGAGACCAACAGGACTCGCTACCAAGCCCTGGAGAAGAGTATTGCATATTGCTTTTCAAAAGTGTAGTGGAGAAATCTCCGACCACACGTCTAAATACAGGTGGCTGCTTCTGTGGCTGTGGCTGGTCTGAAACAGCTGCATGATTAGTAATCCCATGAGTAGGATCGTCAGGTGCCTTGCAGTCATACTTTTGGACTTTTGAGGAAGCCGGAGTACCCGGAGAGAACCCACACATGCATGAGGAGAACATGCAAACTCCATGCAGTTACTATGAAGACCCGGAGGTCGGGTTGGAGACCGACAGTACTCACTATGAAGCCCTGTAGGTCAGCCCGGAGACGGACGAGACTTGCGACGAGGCTCTGTGGACAAGTAAAAAAAATAGTCTTGTGTACACGTTGTTTACCTGTACAGCCTGTTAATTCTCAGTACTCAGCCACGCCCCTAACTCCTCCCAACTCTGGCAGACTGACTACTGACCAGCTCTCCGTCTCACGGGTCCGAAAAGACTCTAATTCCCGGGTATTACCGCAGATAAGAATTTAGAGAACTTTTATTTAAGCTGGGAGCGGAGATGATTCGTCCAAGTTCTAACTACCTTCATCCAGACGTTATGCCCCGCTTCAGTTCATGACCCGGACATTGGAGCAGCCCCGCCGGTGTCCGAA
>NW_015115367.1:27679-62670 GCF_001443285.1 Poecilia latipinna
AAGTGTCTAACAGTCATGCTTTTGGACTTTGGGAGGAAGCCGGAGTACCCGGAGAGAACCCACGCATGTATGGGGAGAACATGCAAACTCCATGCAGCTACTATGAAGCCCTGGAGGTCAGCCGGGAGACCGACAGGACTCGCTATGAAGCTCTAGAAGTTAGCCCGTAGGCCAACGGGACTCGCTATGAAGCGTCAGAGGTCGGGCAGGAGACCGACAGGACTCGCTATGAAGCCCTGGAAGTCAGACAGGGTGCCTAACAGTCATGTTAGGATGGGTAGGATCGTCAAGTGTCTAACAGTCATGCTTTTGGACTTTGGGAGGAAGCCGGAGTACCCGGAGAGAACCCACGCATGCATGGGGAGAACATGCAAACTCTACTATGAAGCCCTGGAAGTCGGGCAGGAGACCGACAGGACTCGCTATGAAGCCCTGGAAGTCAGACAGGGTGCCTAACAGTCATGTTAGGATGGGTAGGATCGTCAAGTGTCTAACAGTCATGCTTTTGGACTTTGGGAGGAAGCCGGAGTACCCGGAGAGAACCCACGCATGCATGGGGAGAACATGCAAACTCCATGCAGTTACTATGAAGCCCTGGAGGTCGGGCAGGAGACCAACAGGACTCGCTACCAAGCCCTGGAGAAGTGTATTGTATATTGCTTTTCAAAAGTGTAGTGGAGAAGTCTCCGACCACACTTCTAAATACAGGTGGCTGCTTCTGTGGCTGTCTGGTCTGAAACCCACTGCCTGTCTTCATGATGGCTAGACAAGACTTACTACTACTGGCTGCCATTTCTTCTGCTTCTCTGTGTCCCTCAGCCTTTTCTTCAACTGGTCCACTTCAAGCTGCAGTATTTGTATACACGCTCAAAGATACTACCTTTCTTCTCTAAGATTATCTGTTCCTGCTCCAAGGTGTTGTTTATTTCCTCCACGTAAGTTCTTTTCTTCTTCAACGTGATGCTTCTTTCCTTCAGGGCAGTGTTTTCCTGCTCCAGGGCAGTGTTTTCCTGCTCCAGGATCGTGTTTATCTGCTCCAAGATGGTAGTTTTCTCCTCCAAGGTGGCTCTTCCCTGCTTCAAGGCGGTGTTTTCCGACTCTAGGGCGGTGTTGTCCTGCTTCAGGGTGCTGATTTTCTGCTCCAGATCGGTCTTTTCCTTCTCTAGGGTGGTGTTTTCGTGCTCCAGGGCAGTGTTTATCTGCTCCAAAACGGTGCTTTTCTGCTCCAGAGAGGTCTTTTCTGTCTCTAAGGTGTTGTTGTTCTGCCTCAGGGTGGTGTTTTCCTGCCTCAGCGTATTTTTTTCCTTCTCCAGGCTGGTGTTTTTCTGACCCAGGGCGTTGTTTAAATGCTTCAAGACAGCGCCTTTCTGCTCCAGGGTGTTGTTTTCCTGCTCCAAGGAAGTGTTCATTTGCTTCAAGACGTTGCTTTTTTGCTCCAGAGTGATGTTTTGTACCTTCAGGCCGGTGTTTATCTGCTCCAGGACAGTGTTTTTCTGCTCCAGGGCATTGATTATCTGCTCGAAGATGTTGCTTTTCTCCTCCAAGGTGGCCCTTTTCTTCTCCAGAGCGGTCTTCTCCTTCTCCAGTGTGGTGGTGGTCTCCTCCAAGACGGTGCTTTTCTGCTGCAGAGCGGTCTTTTCCTTCTCTAGGGCAGTGTTGTCCTGTTCCAGGGTGGTGATTTTCTCCCCCAGGGCAATGTTTTCCTGCTCCAAGGTGGTGTTTTTCTGCTCCAGGACATTGTTTATCTGTTCTAAGATCGTGCTTTTCTCCTCCAGAGCGGTCTTTTCCTTCATCAGTGTGCTATTACTGTCCATTAAATTTCTTATTTTGTTTGACATTTCTTTTATTTCCTTGTCTTTCTCTTGAAGCAGCTTGTCTTGTTGACGGGCAGGCAGTTCTATGTTCTTATTTTGATTAATTTGCTCCTGACTTCCTTTAGTTTCAGTCTGACCGTTAATGGACAACATGTGGACCTTTTTCAAAATGTCAAACAACTTCTGTGCCTGTTCAGATGTGCTATTTTGCTGACTCATTTTTTATTCTTTTTTTGCACAGAAATTTAAAAACTGTTCAATGTTTTTCTCCTGTTATCGGTTTTGCACGCAATCGTTTGTTGGGGACAATCCGTCTGCTTTCTCTGCAACGTCTGCAATGGAAATGACTGTAGAATTCAAGACTACAGCTTTGTGACATCAATACATCACTCTTTGTGACATCATTTGCATGATGTCACAAACTGATGACTACCTCAACAGAACAACTAGAAAACTGCTGAAGTTTGAATAAAAACAAACTTTACGGCTGAATGCAGCTCGGCTTAGCTGATGGCCTTTGCAGACAGTTCAGCTGGTAAAATATCACCAAGGCTGAAATCTGCACTTTGGAGTCAGCGGCTCTTGAGGATAATGGACAGCAGGGTGCAGGACCAACTCTCTTAAAAAAGATACGTTAAAAAATAACACAAATATATTACCTTTAATGCACATTTTGTGTTAAAATGTACATAACATTATAACACACTGTGTTAAATATTTTAACACATTTTTGTGTAAATCTGTGTTGGTCAGGCACAGATTTTCCGACAGCAGATTATATAATTCTTCTCAATGACTGTTTCAAGTATTTTTTTTTCTACAATTGTTTTCAAATTTTTTTTCTGTATTTATAAAATTTTTACTTTATCTAAAAAATGCAATTACTGCTTGCTAGACCTTGAAACTTTGGAGTTGCTCCCAGTTGGTGGGTCTTGGATGTTGCCAAACACTGGATCTGATTATATTTTTACTTCTTTTATTATAAAAGCAATCAGATCAGTGAACAATGCTCGGTGGCCATTTTGCTCCTGCAGCTCATAAGCAGTAACTCTCCATTTTTCCCTGAGTTTGTCTGGGAGTTTCAGGACAATTGTTCTCATATTTTAAGGTAAATCCGACTCTCATGTAAACAATTCTCATATAGGACTGACATTATTAAGAAACAAATATATATATTTAGTTTTTCCTTGTCCTTACACGAGTTTCCATCAAGAAATGTTTATATTCTCTTTTTCATTTCCTCTGAACCTGGGTTTTTGTCAAGAAAAGTAAATATTTTGTTTTCTTTTCCTTATACAAGCCCTCATTCTTTTGTCATTGCCTCCTCTCTCCTGTTATTACTTCTCCGTGAGCATCTTTATGTTAATGACGAGAGCTGCCTTCTACGTCCAGCTCCTCTCCTATTGGCCAACGGAGCTGTGGAACAAGCGTCACTGCGTCAGACGTTGTGGGACGCTTACGTCTCACACAGTTATTAGTCGTTATCTTTACAGGCCACAGACCAAAACAAACTTTATCCTGGTGTTTTTATTGTGTTCTCAGTACTAGATGTGGTCTCAACAAACTCATGGCACTTCAACAATATTATTTTACCTTTTATCTGGAAATAGTGTCTGTTTATTCTTGCCATGCAGTTCTCTGTATTAATTATTGCTCGAAAGGTCTTGCCATACAAGTTTATTCCTCTGTATTTACTTTAGTTTCTTAGATTATTCTTGCATTTTGTTCTTCATTCATTCCCATTTAGTTTCATTTGATTAGTATTATCCTCTCTTGGCTCCACACTGCCACCTGCTGGATGAAGGATGACGACCGGCTGGAGTTCGCATCCTCTCTGGGCCACTTCCTGCTGTGATGTCAGAGTATTTGGACCTGAACTGAACTGGAACTGAACTGAATCAGTGAATCGTTCAGTCTGGTGTTGTGCTCCAGATCAGCGCCTTTCTTCTCACCAGCATCTGAATCTACAAGTGGAGAAATTTGATTTGATTTCTTCCATCAAGATGAAATTCTGCTGCAGTTTGACAGCAGAAATCTTCATCTTGAACTGTTGATGTTTGTCTGCTTCCTCTTTTTATGACTGACTGCCAATCATTTATGAGTATTTAATATTGACAATGTTTCTATCAATTCTGTGATTTAAATATTTAATTTCTAACTGGCATCTTTTACAGAAATGTATTATTTTGTCTTGTTTATGAGCAGTTAATGCCTATTTAATTTCCATTAAATCTGAAGCAGGATTACTGGTTGCTTTCTTTTTTACTTGAGTGATTTTTACAGCTTGTCCATCCAGTTCATTCAGTCAGTGGATTAGAAATGTCTTATTTTTATACTTTAATGTGTTATTTCATGACATCCTGTGTATTTGTACATGTTTCCCTGTTTTCAGCTCTAATAATTTAATTAATAATAATCTAATAATCTTTCAGGAGTTTTTGTGGTGAATCAAACACGATGCTGCCAGACTTTTAAAAATGAAGAATTATTCCCCAGATTTGCTGCAATAACATGGTTTATATGGGTGGTGCTGCTGCTGCACATAATTTATGATAATCAGTATCAGTCAGTACCCACAGAAATTTGATTAATTTTATTTGATGGTAAAATCAAACATCAGCGCAAGAAAATTTGACCTTTTAATAGTTTGATTAAACTATTAAACTATTTGATTATTATGCATTAATATTAGAGTATTATTCATTAATACTCTGACTGAGTTCTGAGTATTAATGTATAAATAATTACAAATATTTATCAAAATTATAATCAAAGCGTCGCAACCTTTAAGTTATTTGTTTTTCGGATTTCTTTTTGTTGTCAAAAAATAACTAAAAATCTAAGTTAAACTTGCACGGATTTACACAAAGAATATATTGAACGTTAGCGCCCTCTGGCGATCGATTATGGAATCACACGAATTTGAAATAAAATTTGAAATCGCCTTATTTTTATAAATACAGGGTGCTTGAGTTTTCTTTATTTTTGTACAATGACCATCTTTGACCATTTTATATTTTTCATCTGACTGCATGGCCACTTTGTCTTCAGGGGCAGTAGTAAAGTGATGCTCATATAGAAAATTTAACATTTTCTAGTCAGAATATGAAACAAATATGAAGCAGCAGTGGTTATCTTTTTCTCATAAAACATTCAAGAAATATTTTTCACTGAAACTTAAATATCTTTATCTGTAACAGGCTGAGTTTTTGCAACACCAGAACAAAAAATAACTCACAATCACATCTCTTTACACCCACTTCATTTATTCACTGTTTTTTGTCTTTTATATGCTTGAAGTAGTACCTTGTTACCAAAACTGAAACAAAACTTTCCTCAAAACAAGAAAAAATGGAAACAATCAAAAGAATTTCTCAGCTTTAGAGTGAAAATTGGCCAGAAAACTAATTTTACCAGTTTTTTCTTCATCTTCTTTTACACAAAGCTTATCGTAATGTTGACTGTCATCACTAAGTTCCCCTTTTATGGGAAAGAAAAACATCATTGAAATCTCAAATTAAGAAAATTAAACACGCCACGTATCGACTCTCAGACTCTACATGCTGCAAATCACACAAATTAACATTTTCCCCTGGAAATTTTTCATTTAGATTATAAACTTCAGGATATTTGATTAAATTATAGCCCTTCTGATATAGAATAGGTTTTATTAAAGTAGATGCAACCCACATAATTTCCCCCAAACTCAATAAAGTGAAAACATGCTGAACACAGTTTAAACCTGGTTTTGTTCTCCTACACGTCTGTAACTAAAACGTTTGTCCTTCAAACTGTGAAGAAACAAAGACAAAACATTTCAGCTCCTCCATTTTCAGGATCCAGATTAAGATGATCTGCAGCCGGTAATCCATCCGAGTCGCTATGGAAACCATCTGGAGAGACATAAATAAATTATTTTCTCTTATCCCTGCAGTTCATTTAAACTATTTCTCTCTTCCATTTAAACAAACCAGCCACACATATGGTGGCTGCTGTAATTCACTGAAATCATTGTTTCACTTAAAAACTTTAAAAATTGGACAAAGTCAACTTTCAAATTATCACTAACCTTCTTTTAGGTGGATCTTTAAAAGTTAATTTAACTTCATGCAGGAAGCTTTTCTCTTAAAGAGATTTGACCATTAACTTTTCAATACAAAACTAATGATTATTAAAGTGTTAAAAGTTGAAATATATAATATCACCTACTGAGTCCAGGCCAGGCTGATGACGGCCGGATCTCCATACCCGGCGGATCGGCGTCGTCTCTTAGAGCCGCCGCTGCAGTCCTGGGGTTTTATCAAAGACAGAGAGGATTATTTATTTTATAAAACTTCTAAGAATGCGACCAGAGCAACAAAAATCTAAATAATTATTCAGCTCTCCAGAGATTGTTGTGAGAACACCAAACGTTTCCAGTTTTCTGCTGATTTCAGGAAGGCGTACCGGGACGCAGCTGTTCCCCCGTTTGACGCACAGCTGCAGCTTGCAGTGCAGATAAACGTCCCCAGAGCTCCCAGTGAACTGGAACATGTTGAAGGAGAAGCGGTTGGAGGTTCCTTCTCCGTTTCCCTCCACCTGCACCGTCTGGTCGCCGGGGGCGGCACAGCTGCAACCAGAGGAAAGATTATCAAAAACAGTTTTATGGTTTAAGTAGCTAGAAATATTAACTGTTTACAGAAGCGCCTCACCCGTTCTTGATCAGGTCGTATCTCGGCTGGCTGCTGGGAGAGTCTCGGCTGGTTGCCCAGCATGAATCCGTTTCCACGGCGATCACGGCTGCGTCCAGTCCAGCGGTCGTCAGCTCCACCCAGATCTTCTGGTTGAGAACCACGGCGGTCGTTGAGTCCAGAGCGTGTGTGAGGCCGCCGTCGCTGTAGGCCTTCATGGCCACGGTGTAGTTCCACTGTCCAGACTTCACTATGACGACCACAGAGCTTCGGACACAGAGACACCAGCAGCTCGGTTAGCGCAGCAGGTAATATGGCAGCAGAATCTGAGGTTAACAGAAAGTTTAGCTTTCGCACCAAATTTGTCCCAGATAAAAATACTTTGGTGTCTAATAAAAAAAAATCATATTTACTGATAATTATTTTTATTTTTAAAGATGGCCATCATGATTGTAACAGAAAGTAGTCATTTGCATTAAAATCTGATGTAGTTATTGCCATTGATGGTCATAGCTAACCAAAATATGAGGTTCACTAAGCACAAATTTACTAAATGAGAATCTTAGCAATGCCAAAATATATAAATATACAAATAATTAGCAGAAGCTAACACTGAAAACCACTAAGCAGAAACAAATATTAACAGAAACAAACATTAAACCACTAAATATATAAAAAAGGAGCAGAAGCTAACACCTAACTGCTTAACAGATTAAAAAGCTTAGCGGAAGCTAATGCTAACCACTGAGAGTTTCTCAGTCTGTATCTCACATCCTCATCTCCTTCCAGTTGACGACAGGAAAAAGCAAACTCCTCAGTTTCTGATTTTGCTACATATTATTACTTTAAAGTTGTATAAATAGGATCCCCAAAGTCAAAAACACATGATACGATCTAAAGCTCATCCAAGTCATGAAAACAGGTGAAACATTTGGTTCAAAAGGCTCACAAACGGCGGCCATCTTGAGAAACAGACGTGATCCCGAAACTGAAGTGGCTAACAGGGAATTTCTTTCAGTTTGTATCAAAACCTGGAAGATTTTTACAGTAATATTTGGAATCAAGGCCTCAACAAGCTTCCCATTGGAGCTGCAGAGCCTTGAATGCCAGCACACACCTGTCCTTGATGTTGAAGGCAACAATCTTTGTTTCGGGCTGAGTGTGCTGGCAGGAGAAGTCGATGTAGAACTGGTCCTGGCGACTGATGACGTCAGAGCTGTTCTGGTACTTGATGGTGTTCCTGTAGGTTATTTGGCTTCCATTATTCTGTAAGAGCAGAAAGTACAACAATAAAAGCTCATCGTCATGAAGTTGGTCAGTGACGTGGAAACTTATGAATGCTGTACACTGCAAAAACACAAAACCTCACCAAGTATTTTCTGATGCAAATATCTTGGTACACTTAAATAAAATAGGACAAAAATACATTTTCAGCTTGTTTTAAGTCAACAATTCCTTAATATTGTTGTAAAAGTACTAGTTGTAGTGCAGATTAATTAACAAATTCTTCCCAAGTTATAAGTGAAATAATCTGGCTGAGGAACTAGAACTTTTTCATCAATATTAAGGAATTATTTACTAAAAACAAGCTTCTGATAAGTTAAGTTAGTCGTCTTAATTCAAGTATGCCAAGATATTTGCACCAGAAACTGGACCAGAAATTCTTGTGTTTTTCTGGAGTTGGGGTGATGAACCCACCGTGATCTCCGTCCCGCAGGTGCTGCTGCTGTCGAAGCTGAAGGTCACCATGTGCTTCTCCTCATCCATCGCGCCCCTGCAGCTCCGGTCGTTCAGGTGTAACGTAGAGAAGTCGACGCCTTTTTCCTCCAGCAGACATCCAATCAGGGTGATGGAACCAGAGTTCTGGCTGCAGACAGTTGGATCGCCTAAAAGTTGAATAGCAAAAAGAAAATGAGTTTTATCTTCTTTCTTGTTGTGAATGGCGTCTGTCTGTCTTACTCAGAGTGTTTGACTGTTTGTAGTCGTAGGCAAACGCGGCTCTGCAGAGGCAGCCGGTTCCCCCACTGATTTTCTCTCCACAGAACTCATGATCACTGCAGACTTTGTCCTGACAGAAACCTTCAGCCGAGGCTGCAGAGAAACACGGTGAAAAATCAGCACAGACACATTGAAGTCATGTAAAGATTCAGCCGAAGTGGATCAGTTCTTACAGCAGCCAGCAGCGGACCGCCAGTCTCCCACTGAGGCTCTGCTGTTCAGGCTGCAGGCTCTGGCGTAGGCCCACAGGAAGTGACACCTCAGCCCGTCCACTGAGGGATATTTGCACAGAGTGTCGCTGCAGGCGTTGATGTAGGGAGTCGGGTCGACGTCACCGTTACAGGAGGAGAAGGGAGATTCCTTCAGGGTGTTGCAGCTTCTCATCAGACGGGAGAAAAACAAACAGTTGTGTTTCAGCATGCTTAACTTTCATATTTTCAAACTAAACCGTATTAAAAGTGGATAAAATTTTAATCTTTTTATGTTTTGTCTACATGGATATCTTAAAGGTGCAGTTTACTGTTTGTTTTAATAGAAGAAACAGTAAATATTTCCTTTAGTGTGATTAAATCTACTCACTGGTCCTTTATCGCGCTGCAGTTGACTGAAGTGTCAAGAGAGTCGTTGTACTGAATCTGACAGCTAGGGGGAGACAAACCACATGATTAGAAGACATTTTGTTTTTCTTTGACTTGTCCGTGAGCAGTGAGGTGAATAAATACCCATAAGTTGTACTCAAGTAAGAGTAGTACTACCTCTATGACATTATATTAGGGCTTTTGTTCGTAGGGGGAAAAAGGGGAAATTTCCACCAAAATACTCAGAAATCTTGAGATTAATTTCAGAAATTTACTAGAAAAAAAACATGAACATTTTTGAGGTTGAAACTTTGAAAATGTGCGAGAACAAAACACGGACGGTTTCAGAAATCTTTGTACAATATTTACATTTTCCACTCTTGGAGCTAAAAAAATGTCTTTGTTTTTTTCTAGAAAATTTCAGAAATTATTCTCAAAATATCTGAATTTGGACATGTGAGTGTTTGTTGAGCGTCTAACCTGGAGGAGCTGTACTGATCCAACCTCTGGGCTGAGATACTGCTGCTGTTTACACACAGACCATCAACAGACGACCAAACTGGAGCTGAAAACATTCAGGTCAGAACGTGGGTCAGAAAGTTTTGCTCTGTGCTGCTGAAGTTTAAGACCTTTCAGTCTAATCTTACTTCCCGTGTGGATCTGTGCTGTGGAGCCGTCAAAGAACAAATAAATTGTGTGATTGGAGATCGTAAAGTTTGCCATGACTCCGGTTGAGTCTTTGGAAATCCAAACGCCGTGCAGCGTCTGTCCTGAGCTGCTGAGGTTCAGCTGGGTGTCGTTCATCTGTGGGTCAGAACAGAAACGTTGGCGGCAACGATAAATCAATCATAAATCAATCATAAATCAAACATAAATCAACCATAAATCAACGATAAATCAATCATAAATCAATCACAAATCAATCACAAGCGGGGTTTCCATTGACCATGTAATGGAGCAATTTGACATTTTGCTTAATGGAAACATCAATTTCGAATAAAAGTTTTGGTGCTAGGATGAGGTGGGATTTTTTGGCCATATTTAAATTGGTTTATTTTGCATCATCTGATCAACAGCTGCATGTTGCCACTGGAGCAAACCACAAAGAAGACGACAGGAAGTGACAGGAACATCATTTTTATGACTGAACATCATTGTTTTATGCATGAACAAATGTATTCACGCATGATTTTAACTGTATTCTTTAACTAATGGCAAAACATTAGCGAAATATTGGCGACGTTTTGCAGACATCTGTACTGGAAACACAGCTGGCTTCTGATTGGCTCACCTGGACTCTCCCTCCGTGCTGCAGGTGAAACTGAACATCTGGATCCTGCAGCTTCAGGGTGACGCTGTCCAAAAAGCTGACGTCTCTGCGACGGCGCTCCCTGAAGGTGGCAAACACTTCGAAGCCCGTTGATGAATCAGAGAGCATGGAGTAAACGCACCGATCCGTCACAGCAGTGAATCGGCCTTGAAAGTCGATGACGGCGCGGCCGGTCACAGTGCAGAGGTCGGCTGCAGCAGCACCTGCAGGCACGGACACACAGGTAGTCGGAAAAGTTAAAGTTTACTTCATGGAAGCTCATCTGTACATCTAATTTTTTCTATTTCCGTATGTATGGATGATTTAATAAAAATTTATTTGACATGAATCTAAATATTTTTCTTTTTTAAATAATTGCTTGACTTTAGGAATCAAAAATGTTTGAATATTTTCCTGTGATTAAATGTTTTTAATGGTTATTTTTCCACACTGAACTTGTAAACTGCAATATTTCAGTGTGTAAACACTGATTTACCTGTCAGTGCCATGAAGGTACACAGGTAAAGCAGGAGGCGGAGCATCGTGGAAAACAGCTGGCAGAGCTGAAAGAAACAAAGTTAGAAGAAGAAGGTTCAGTTGCTTTGCTTTACCCTCGGGAAATTAAAAAAATAATAATTTAAAAATCAGTATCTGGTTGTTTTATCATGGATCTGTCTATAGATGCCATGTTTCAGCTCATATTGTTCTTTTGCCAGATCTGTGCAACACATAAATCTTTTGTTTTAAACCCAGAACAATTAAATAAACTCCATTAAATCCCCTTTAATGCCACCATTAACTCTTTACATTTCAAATACCTTTACATAACTGAGTTGTTAAAATCTATTTACATGTTTCCTCAGTTACAAAAAAAAAAGAGGATTGGTTCAAAATGCGGCAGTTACCATGGCGACACACCTGGATAGTGATTGAACAAACTTTGCGATGCTGGAAATACCAAACAGCTTAGCCTGATATTAATGGGGAAAAAGTCAAAGCATCTTGTTTTAAATGTTATTAATAATATCTCAAAGCTAATTTACCTGTTTCACTGCAAAATAATTGGATTTTTTAAAATGTAGTGATACTTATGAGGAAGTGCAGCGTTTAAATGAGCCAGTGCCTCCGTTATTGTGTTATGTTTGTAAAAAATGACGACTTTATATAGTTACAAAAACACATTAAAAAGCTTTAGGTGGAAGTGTTTTAAAAAATAATGTTTTTCATTGCAACTAATCAAGTTAATCAAATGTTTTTATTGCAGTTTCTCTCCACTATGAGCTTGTTGTAAATATTAACATGCTGTTCATTTTTTTATGTTTTAAATGTAATAAAATGTGGTAAAAGTCACCTTCTTTGTTCCAGAGGAAATGAAATGATTTATTTTTCTGTGTGAAGCTAACCTCTGCTGCTCCTCGTTCTCCTGGAAACAACAAACAGATTTTCAGCAGTTTTCACTTCTTATCGGCTAAAATCTCTTTTTCTAATCTTAAATAATAACAAAAAAGACGTTTAAAGATTTAAATCACCCTCTTCAGCTGCGGGGAAGGATGATGACGGCGGAGGCTCCTCTGACCCGTCTGCCGTCGTCTCTGCTCCGTCCCTCGGTTTGTTTCCGTCTCTTTTTATGTCCATCCTCGGTCCCGTCCACACCCAGGACCAAAGGGAGCGGCGCAGGAAAAACGACACTGATGCTTCCTGATAACAATCTGAAAGCATCTTGTTACAACCACAGAACCCTGGAAACACGCATACATCAACGATACCGTGTGACATTCACAGAAACAAAGGGATGCAAGTTATTAACTGTGTTTAATCGGTTTCTTTAGATCATTTGGTCAAACATCACATTCACACGCTTTTAGAGGAAAACGTTTTTAATTCTGGACAGAATGTTTCTATTTGTCCATTTGAGGAAAACCGGGAGAACGTGCAGAGTTGATCTGCCATTCTTTATCTGTAGATAAAAATACAATAATTTAAAGCTAACATTAGCTCAAACTGAACATTACCACACAGACATTGAGTCTTTGCATCATTTTCTTTTAGTTTGCACGAAAAAAAACATGTAAACTGATGTTATTTTTGTAAGTTTTAATCAGTTTTCATTTATTTTTGTCCATCAGCTCACTGCTGTTCTAATTGTTATCAGTATTACTCTTTTTCTGATTTTCTGCTGCTTTGTGGAAGATGTTGGCTAAAGTAGGTCAAACTATCCTGTGAACGTCCATCTGTACGTTTTCCCATCAGCATCAGTGAACAGCCGGAGGTTCACTGATCCTCACGACTCTTTCCAGTTTGTAAAAAACAGTATCAATGTTTCACAGAGCAGAATTTCTATGACTGGTAATTTAAATCTGTAACTCAGCATGTCCGGTGGAAACCTTTTAACTTGAGTCTTTGGCATGAAGTCTCATCTTACCAGCAGATATGAGTCAGACGTTTCTGCAGAAATGACTGATACAGTTGACAGTTCAAAGAAGTTATGAAAATTGTGGCGCATATTTCTGTAAAAATCGTCCAGATGTGGAAACAAGCATAAAAGTTTCCATGCTCGCCCCTCAGCTTATATTTGTTTGTTTTTTTTTTTTCCCAAGATGGCCGCCATTTTTGAGTCTTTTAAGTTTATTATTGCCAAAAGATGTTGCGCATTTTCGCAGGTTGGATAAACTTTATGCCACATCATTTGCATTTTACTCTGGCAATCATATTCATACAAATTTAAAGAAATAATATGCAGCATCAAAAATCAATAATTTACCTCAAAGAATAGGGAAAAACAGTCTAATTGCTTAAATCTGTTTATTAATAACAGGCCTGCACATCCTAAAGGGAAGGATTATGAAACCCAACACCTAAAACTGTAAATACAGAGTGCTGTGCATTTGGGTCCACAAAAGTCTCAGAAATAAGGTTGCTAAATGACCAATCAAAAAATTGAAGTTATTGAATTATTAGTCTATTTTATTTTACCTATTTTTTTTTTCTCGCCCTCAACGTTGAGAATCTTCTTCAAACCGATCTGCTTCTGACTGAGCAGAACGGCATTCTGACATTTAATATGTACATTCAAACCACATAACTAGTTAATTATAGGGCTGATCGTCACCGAGTCCATTTCCTGTCTGACAACTTTACGCTTTGCTTTAGTGACTCACCTGCTAACGAGATAATAAGANGAATATGAAACAAATATGAAGCAGCA
Organism: Poecilia latipinna; assembly: GCF_001443285.1. Classification (NCBI taxonomy): domain Eukaryota; kingdom Metazoa; phylum Chordata; class Actinopteri; order Cyprinodontiformes; family Poeciliidae; genus Poecilia; species Poecilia latipinna. Next base: position 41,254 of record NW_015115367.1, read on the forward strand.
GTGGTTATCTTTTTCTCATAAAACATTCAAGAAATATTTTTCACTGAAACTTAAATATCTTTATCTGTAACAGGCTGAGTTTTTGCAACACCAGAACAAAAAATAACTCACAATCACATCTCTTTACACCCACTTCATTTATTCACTGTTTTTTGTCTTTTATATGCTTGAAGTAGTACCTTGTTACCAAAACTGAAACAAAACTTTCCTCAAAACAAGAAAAAATGGAAACAATCAAAAGAATTTCTCAGCTTTAGAGTGAAAATTGGCCAGAAAACTAATTTTACCAGTTTTTTCTTCATCTTCTTTTACACAAAGCTTATCGTAATGTTGACTGTCATCACTAAGTTCCCCTTTTATGGGAAAGAAAAACATCATTGAAATCTCAAATTAAGAAAATTAAACACGCCACGTATCGACTCTCAGACTCTACATGCTGCAAATCACACAAATTAACATTTTCCCCTGGAAATTTTTCATTTAGATTATAAACTTCAGGATATTTGATTAAATTATAGCCCTTCTGATATAGAATAGGTTTTATTAAAGTAGATGCAACCCACATAATTTCCCCCAAACTCAATAAAGTGAAAACATGCTGAACACAGTTTAAACCTGGTTTTGTTCTCCTACACGTCTGTAACTAAAACGTTTGTCCTTCAAACTGTGAAGAAACAAAGACAAAACATTTCAGCTCCTCCATTTTCAGGATCCAGATTAAGATGATCTGCAGCCGGTAATCCATCCGAGTCGCTATGGAAACCATCTGGAGAGACATAAATAAATTATTTTCTCTTATCCCTGCAGTTCATTTAAACTATTTCTCTCTTCCATTTAAACAAACCAGCCACACATATGGTGGCTGCTGTAATTCACTGAAATCATTGTTTCACTTAAAAACTTTAAAAATTGGACAAAGTCAACTTTCAAATTATCACTAACCTTCTTTTAGGTGGATCTTTAAAAGTTAATTTAACTTCATGCAGGAAGCTTTTCTCTTAAAGAGATTTGACCATTAACTTTTCAATACAAAACTAATGATTATTAAAGTGTTAAAAGTTGAAATATATAATATCACCTACTGAGTCCAGGCCAGGCTGATGACGGCCGGATCTCCATACCCGGCGGATCGGCGTCGTCTCTTAGAGCCGCCGCTGCAGTCCTGGGGTTTTATCAAAGACAGAGAGGATTATTTATTTTATAAAACTTCTAAGAATGCGACCAGAGCAACAAAAATCTAAATAATTATTCAGCTCTCCAGAGATTGTTGTGAGAACACCAAACGTTTCCAGTTTTCTGCTGATTTCAGGAAGGCGTACCGGGACGCAGCTGTTCCCCCGTTTGACGCACAGCTGCAGCTTGCAGTGCAGATAAACGTCCCCAGAGCTCCCAGTGAACTGGAACATGTTGAAGGAGAAGCGGTTGGAGGTTCCTTCTCCGTTTCCCTCCACCTGCACCGTCTGGTCGCCGGGGGCGGCACAGCTGCAACCAGAGGAAAGATTATCAAAAACAGTTTTATGGTTTAAGTAGCTAGAAATATTAACTGTTTACAGAAGCGCCTCACCCGTTCTTGATCAGGTCGTATCTCGGCTGGCTGCTGGGAGAGTCTCGGCTGGTTGCCCAGCATGAATCCGTTTCCACGGCGATCACGGCTGCGTCCAGTCCAGCGGTCGTCAGCTCCACCCAGATCTTCTGGTTGAGAACCACGGCGGTCGTTGAGTCCAGAGCGTGTGTGAGGCCGCCGTCGCTGTAGGCCTTCATGGCCACGGTGTAGTTCCACTGTCCAGACTTCACTATGACGACCACAGAGCTTCGGACACAGAGACACCAGCAGCTCGGTTAGCGCAGCAGGTAATATGGCAGCAGAATCTGAGGTTAACAGAAAGTTTAGCTTTCGCACCAAATTTGTCCCAGATAAAAATACTTTGGTGTCTAATAAAAAAAAATCATATTTACTGATAATTATTTTTATTTTTAAAGATGGCCATCATGATTGTAACAGAAAGTAGTCATTTGCATTAAAATCTGATGTAGTTATTGCCATTGATGGTCATAGCTAACCAAAATATGAGGTTCACTAAGCACAAATTTACTAAATGAGAATCTTAGCAATGCCAAAATATATAAATATACAAATAATTAGCAGAAGCTAACACTGAAAACCACTAAGCAGAAACAAATATTAACAGAAACAAACATTAAACCACTAAATATATAAAAAAGGAGCAGAAGCTAACACCTAACTGCTTAACAGATTAAAAAGCTTAGCGGAAGCTAATGCTAACCACTGAGAGTTTCTCAGTCTGTATCTCACATCCTCATCTCCTTCCAGTTGACGACAGGAAAAAGCAAACTCCTCAGTTTCTGATTTTGCTACATATTATTACTTTAAAGTTGTATAAATAGGATCCCCAAAGTCAAAAACACATGATACGATCTAAAGCTCATCCAAGTCATGAAAACAGGTGAAACATTTGGTTCAAAAGGCTCACAAACGGCGGCCATCTTGAGAAACAGACGTGATCCCGAAACTGAAGTGGCTAACAGGGAATTTCTTTCAGTTTGTATCAAAACCTGGAAGATTTTTACAGTAATATTTGGAATCAAGGCCTCAACAAGCTTCCCATTGGAGCTGCAGAGCCTTGAATGCCAGCACACACCTGTCCTTGATGTTGAAGGCAACAATCTTTGTTTCGGGCTGAGTGTGCTGGCAGGAGAAGTCGATGTAGAACTGGTCCTGGCGACTGATGACGTCAGAGCTGTTCTGGTACTTGATGGTGTTCCTGTAGGTTATTTGGCTTCCATTATTCTGTAAGAGCAGAAAGTACAACAATAAAAGCTCATCGTCATGAAGTTGGTCAGTGACGTGGAAACTTATGAATGCTGTACACTGCAAAAACACAAAACCTCACCAAGTATTTTCTGATGCAAATATCTTGGTACACTTAAATAAAATAGGACAAAAATACATTTTCAGCTTGTTTTAAGTCAACAATTCCTTAATATTGTTGTAAAAGTACTAGTTGTAGTGCAGATTAATTAACAAATTCTTCCCAAGTTATAAGTGAAATAATCTGGCTGAGGAACTAGAACTTTTTCATCAATATTAAGGAATTATTTACTAAAAACAAGCTTCTGATAAGTTAAGTTAGTCGTCTTAATTCAAGTATGCCAAGATATTTGCACCAGAAACTGGACCAGAAATTCTTGTGTTTTTCTGGAGTTGGGGTGATGAACCCACCGTGATCTCCGTCCCGCAGGTGCTGCTGCTGTCGAAGCTGAAGGTCACCATGTGCTTCTCCTCGTCCATCGCGCCCCTGCAGCTCCGGTCGTTCAGGTGTAACGTAGAGAAGTCGACGCCTTTTTCCTCCAGCAGACATCCAATCAGGGTGATGGAACCAGAGTTCTGGCTGCAGACAGTTGGATCGCCTAAAAGTTGAATAGCAAAAAGAAAATGAGTTTTATCTTCTTTCTTGTTGTGAATGGCGTCTGTCTGTCTTACTCAGAGTGTTTGACTGTTTGTAGTCGTAGGCAAACGCGGCTCTGCAGAGGCAGCCGGTTCCCCCACTGATTTTCTCTCCACAGAACTCATGATCACTGCAGACTTTGTCCTGACAGAAACCTTCAGCCGAGGCTGCAGAGAAACACGGTGAAAAATCAGCACAGACACATTGAAGTCATGTAAAGATTCAGCCGAAGTGGATCAGTTCTTACAGCAGCCAGCAGCGGACCGCCAGTCTCCCACTGAGGCTCTGCTGTTCAGGCTGCAGGCTCTGGCGTAGGCCCACAGGAAGTGACACCTCAGCCCGTCCACTGAGGGATATTTGCACAGAGTGTCGCTGCAGGCGTTGATGTAGGGAGTCGGGTCGACGTCACCGTTACAGGAGGAGAAGGGAGATTCCTTCAGGGTGTTGCAGCTTCTCATCAGACGGGAGAAAAACAAACAGTTGTGTTTCAGCATGCTTAACTTTCATATTTTCAAACTAAACCGTATTAAAAGTGGATAAAATTTTAATCTTTTTATGTTTTGTCTACATGGATATCTTAAAGGTGCAGTTTACTGTTTGTTTTAATAGAAGAAACAGTAAATATTTCCTTTAGTGTGATTAAATCTACTCACTGGTCCTTTATCGCGCTGCAGTTGACTGAAGTGTCAAGAGAGTCGTTGTACTGAATCTGACAGCTAGGGGGAGACAAACCACATGATTAGAAGACATTTTGTTTTTCTTTGACTTGTCCGTGAGCAGTGAGGTGAATAAATACCCATAAGTTGTACTCAAGTAAGAGTAGTACTACCTCTATGACATTATATTAGGGCTTTTGTTCGTAGGGGGAAAAAGGGGAAATTTCCACCAAAATACTCAGAAATCTTGAGATTAATTTCAGAAATTTACTAGAAAAAAAACATGAACATTTTTGAGGTTGAAACTTTGAAAATGTGCGAGAACAAAACACGGACGGTTTCAGAAATCTTTGTACAATATTTACATTTTCCACTCTTGGAGCTAAAAAAATGTCTTTGTTTTTTTCTAGAAAATTTCAGAAATTATTCTCAAAATATCTGAATTTGGACATGTGAGTGTTTGTTGAGCGTCTAACCTGGAGGAGCTGTACTGATCCAACCTCTGGGCTGAGATACTGCTGCTGTTTACACACAGACCATCAACAGACGACCAAACTGGAGCTGAAAACATTCAGGTCAGAACGTGGGTCAGAAAGTTTTGCTCTGTGCTGCTGAAGTTTAAGACCTTTCAGTCTAATCTTACTTCCCGTGTGGATCTGTGCTGTGGAGCCGTCAAAGAACAAATAAATTGTGTGATTGGAGATCGTAAAGTTTGCCATGACTCCGGTTGAGTCTTTGGAAATCCAAACGCCGTGCAGCGTCTGTCCTGAGCTGCTGAGGTTCAGCTGGGTGTCGTTCATCTGTGGGTCAGAACAGAAACGTTGGCGGCAACGATAAATCAATCATAAATCAATCACAAATCAATCACAAGCGGGGTTTCCATTGACCATGTAATGGAGCAATTTGACATTTTGCTTAATGGAAACATCAATTTCGAATAAAAGTTTTGGTGCTAGGATGAGGTGGGATTTTTTGGCCATATTTAAATTGGTTTATTTTGCATCATCTGATCAACAGCTGCATGTTGCCACTGGAGCAAACCACAAAGAAGACGACAGGAAGTGACAGGAACATCATTTTTATGACTGAACATCATTGTTTTATGCATGAACAAATGTATTCACGCATGATTTTAACTGTATTCTTTAACTAATGGCAAAACATTAGCGAAATATTGGCGACGTTTTGCAGACATCTGTACTGGAAACACAGCTGGCTTCTGATTGGCTCACCTGGACTCTCCCTCCGTGCTGCAGGTGAAACTGAACATCTGGATCCTGCAGCTTCAGGGTGACGCTGTCCAAAAAGCTGACGTCTCTGCGACGGCGCTCCCTGAAGGTGGCAAACACTTCGAAGCCCGTTGATGAATCAGAGAGCATGGAGTAAACGCACCGATCCGTCACAGCAGTGAATCGGCCTTGAAAGTCGATGACGGCGCGGCCGGTCACAGTGCAGAGGTCGGCTGCAGCAGCACCTGCAGGCACGGACACACAGGTAGTCGGAAAAGTTAAAGTTTACTTCATGGAAGCTCATCTGTACATCTAATTTTTTCTATTTCCGTATGTATGGATGATTTAATAAAAATTTATTTGACATGAATCTAAATATTTTTCTTTTTTAAATAATTGCTTGACTTTAGGAATCAAAAATGTTTGAATATTTTCCTGTGATTAAATGTTTTTAATGGTTATTTTTCCACACTGAACTTGTAAACTGCAATATTTCAGTGTGTAAACACTGATTTACCTGTCAGTGCCATGAAGGTACACAGGTAAAGCAGGAGGCGGAGCATCGTGGAAAACAGCTGGCAGAGCTGAAAGAAACAAAGTTAGAAGAAGAAGGTTCAGTTGCTTTGCTTTACCCTCGGGAAATTAAAAAAATAATAATTTAAAAATCAGTATCTGGTTGTTTTATCATGGATCTGTCTATAGATGCCATGTTTCAGCTCATATTGTTCTTTTGCCAGATCTGTGCAACACATAAATCTTTTGTTTTAAACCCAGAACAATTAAATAAACTCCATTAAATCCCCTTTAATGCCACCATTAACTCTTTACATTTCAAATACCTTTACATAACTGAGTTGTTAAAATCTATTTACATGTTTCCTCAGTTACAAAAAAAAAAGAGGATTGGTTCAAAATGCGGCAGTTACCATGGCGACACACCTGGATAGTGATTGAACAAACTTTGCGATGCTGGAAATACCAAACAGCTTAGCCTGATATTAATGGGGAAAAAGTCAAAGCATCTTGTTTTAAATGTTATTAATAATATCTCAAAGCTAATTTACCTGTTTCACTGCAAAATAATTGGATTTTTTAAAATGTAGTGATACTTATGAGGAAGTGCAGCGTTTAAATGAGCCAGTGCCTCCGTTATTGTGTTATGTTTGTAAAAAATGACGACTTTATATAGTTACAAAAACACATTAAAAAGCTTTAGGTGGAAGTGTTTTAAAAAATAATGTTTTTCATTGCAACTAATCAAGTTAATCAAATGTTTTTATTGCAGTTTCTCTCCACTATGAGCTTGTTGTAAATATTAACATGCTGTTCATTTTTTTATGTTTTAAATGTAATAAAATGTGGTAAAAGTCACCTTCTTTGTTCCAGAGGAAAGGAAATGATTTATTTTTCTGTGTGAAGCTAACCTCTGCTGCTCCTCGTTCTCCTGGAAACAACAAACAGATTTTCAGCAGTTTTCACTTCTTATCGGCTAAAATCTCTTTTTCTAATCTTAAATAATAACAAAAAAGACGTTTAAAGATTTAAATCACCCTCTTCAGCTGCGGGGAAGGATGATGACGGCGGAGGCTCCTCTGACCCGTCTGCCGTCGTCTCTGCTCCGTCCCTCGGTTTGTTTCCGTCTCTTTTTATGTCCATCCTCGGTCCCGTCCACACCCAGGACCAAAGGGAGCGGCGCAGGAAAAACGACACTGATGCTTCCTGATAACAATCTGAAAGCATCTTGTTACAACCACAGAACCCTGGAAACACGCATACATCAACGATACCGTGTGACATTCACAGAAACAAAGGGATGCAAGTTATTAACTGTGTTTAATCGGTTTCTTTAGATCATTTGGTCAAACATCACATTCACACGCTTTTAGAGGAAAACGTTTTTAATTCTGGACAGAATGTTTCTATTTGTCCATTTGAGGAAAACCGGGAGAACGTGCAGAGTTGATCTGCCATTCTTTATCTGTAGATAAAAATACAATAATTTAAAGCTAACATTAGCTCAAACTGAACATTACCACACAGACATCGAGTCTTTGCATCATTTTCTTTTAGTTTGCAAGAAAAAAAAACATGTAAACTGATGTTATTTTTGTAAGTTTTAATCAGTTTTCATTTATTTTTGTCCATCAGCTCACTGCTGTTCTGTTATCAGTATTACTCATTTTCTGATTTTCTGCTGCTTTGTGGAAGATGTTGGTTAAAGTAGGTCAAACTATCCTGTGAACGTCCATCTGTACGTTTTCCCATCAGCATCAGTGAACAGCCGGAGGTTCACTGATCCTCACGACTCATTCCAGTTTGTAAAAAACAGTATCAATGTTTCACAGAGCAGAATTTCTATGACTGGTAATTTAAATCTGTAACTCAGCATGTCCGGTGGAAACCTTTTAACTTGAGTCTTTGGCATGAAGTCTCATCTTACCAGCAGATATGAGTCAGACGTTTCTGCAGAAATGACTGATACAGTTGACAGTTCAAAGAAGTTATGAAAATTGTGGCGCATATTTCTGTAAAAATCGTCCAGATGTGGAAACAAGCATAAAAGTTTCCATGCTCGCCCCTCAGCTTATATTTGTTTGTTTTTTTTTTTTCCCAAGATGGCCGCCATTTTTGAGTCTTTTAAGTTTATTATTGCCAAAAGATGTTGCGCATTTTCGCAGGTTGGATAAACTTTATGCCACATCATTTGCATTTTACTCTGGCAATCATATTCATACAAATTTAAAGAAATAATATGCAGCATCAAAAATCAATAATTTACCTCAAAGAATAGGGAAAAACAGTCTAATTGCTTAAATCTGTTTATTAATAACAGGCCTGCACATCCTAAAGGGAAGGATTATGAAACCCAACACCTAAAACTGTAAATACAGAGTGCTGTGCATTTGGGTCCACAAAAGTCTCAGAAATAAGGTTGCTAAATGACCAATCAAAAAATTGAAGTTATTGAATTATTAGTCTATTTTATTTTACCTATTTTTTTTTTCTCGCCCTCAACGTTGAGAATCTTCTTCAAACCGATCTGCTTCTGACTGAGCAGAACGGCATTCTGACATTTAATATGTACATTCAAACCACATAATTAGTTAATTATAGGGCTGATCGTCACCGAGTCCATTTCCTGTCTGACAACTTTACGCTTTGCTTTAGTGACTCACCTGCTAACGAGATAATAAGATATCATCAGGAAATTGTCTCAACTAAAGCATTTGTTTTTTTTAAAAGAAGAATTTTGTTTACAAAGCACCAGACTGGAGACTTTATTCATTTGGTCTTTGGTAGAAACAGAGAAACAAATCATGCAAATGGAAATTGAGGATGGGAAGGTGACAGCAGGACAGGTGTGCAGGTTCAAGGTCAAACCCTTTAACGACTCAAGAATGAAATCACTTTTCATAAACTCACTTTTGAATGTCACTTAAATATCAGCAAAAATACCTGCAGCATTCCTTAAGGAAAATTGCTCAGAAAGTTTCAAGTAAAAATGGTGAGCAATCAGGAAGCGTCACCTGGGAAAACTTCCAGGGTTTCCTCCAGAAAACCCGCTGAGCCCAGTGGGAGATCTGCTGGGGTCGCCCATCAGCGGTCTGCTGCGAGTTTGGGTTAAAAATGTCAAGTTACAGAAAGTCGGAGGTGCAGAATCAGGCATCAAAACTCAGAAATAACAGTGTAATACCTCAACCATAAACCTTTAGCTTAATCTGTCTTTACTGTCACTGGTGGAGAAAAATCCCCATTTAAAATGACAACACACAACCTGGTGGGGGGAAAGTAAAGCCTGGTGGCCCGCCAGGCTGATAAAATACTGGGAGAAACTGACTTCTGTCTATAGCTCTGAACCCTGTCCATATCGCCATCTCTAAACAGGAACACTGTGTTTGTATTAAAAGGATCTTTGGGCTGCTCTTGGTCCGATTCCTCACCTGGGACCCGTTTGCCTCGGCAGATCCGACCCAAATAGAGGCATGAAGCCTCTGATAGACCCAGGATCACCGGGACACTCAAACCCCTCCACCATGATAAGGTGGCAGCCCAACGGAGGGGAGAAAACAAAGCCAGACACAGTTCCCTGCTCTGGACTGGAGAGAGGCCAGAAGGTGGCGCTCTGGTGTTTCTAACTAAACGAGAAGCTTAGTTCTTGTTTAGTTAGAAACTAAACGTTATGTTCTCGATTATTTTTCTCTCCATAGAAGCTACACCTGGTCGGGCGTTCTGATTGGCTGTGGCTGCTTCCTGGAAAAGGCCATTGGCTGACATGAAGCTGCCATCTCCTGACCGTTCTCCCTGTCCTTTTCACTTCCATGACCATGGAAAGTTCTCCTGATCAGTTGATCTGCTGTGTCTCTGCTCTGCCTTCTCCCAGCTCCAGTCGGTCATGGCTGCTGGTACTGAGCCCGGTTCTGGTTCTGCTGGAGGTTTCTTCCTGTTAGAGGGGAGTTCTTCCGCTCCACTGTATACATGCATGCTCTGCATGAGGGACTGCTGTAAAGTCAACGACTCAACACAAGCCAGTTGCTGTCGCCCCCTGCTGGACAGGAGGAGTGAATGCTGTAAGTAATGACTCCATACAATCTGCAGGATAGCGTTTGGTACAAAAGTTTTAAACTACGTTACAATTAAGTGAACCTAATAAATTGATAACTTGGATGAATAGTAATCTGACTAAATTGAAATGATTTTAAGTAAAATGCCTTGACAACATTGTTGTGAATTAAGATAATTATAAGCTTGGTACCTACTTTTGGTGTTCTGAACCTTTTTAGTATTGGTTGTTGGGGTTTTTGTTTGTTTTTTTATATTGTGTATTGGTGGGGCTCATTTGTTAGTTTGAAAGTTAATTAACAACAAATGTCGTCTCAATGCACTTTAATAATTTCAGTTCAATCACATTTACTCCAATTGCTGGAACAATAAGCTCAGTTTATTGTTAAAGTAGTTTAAAAAGTTTGTACCAAACGACACCCAGCAGATTGTATGGAATCACGGCATTCACCCCATCTGACCAGCGGGGGGCGACAAAGTCGCTGATTTTGCAGCAGTCCCTCATCTCCATGTAGCGACAGTGGAGAAGAAGAACTTCCCTCTGTCAGGAAGAGACCTTCAGTAGAACCAGAACCGGGCTCAGTACCACTATGTTTTATTCATAATTCATCCCTGCTATATTTTTAGAATAATTTAGAGAAACACCAAAAATGTATATTAATATTTATAATGTAGAAAGTATGACATGCAAATGAGACGCATAATGATCCATAATGCGTCTCATAATGGATCATTAAGTTTATTAAAATGAAGCACATATTATATTTAGGTTGTGTGGAAATTATAACTTCAATAACTTAATTTTATCTGTTTCACAGCATAAAAAATTCACATGTAAAATGTGAAATCAGGCTGCAGCTGCTGTTATGATAGTACATAACTGATGCTGAAGCATGCAGAGAATTTGGACACCTACTGGTCACAGATGTGCATTACATCATTTATTAAGTGCGTTTATAAAGAAATTAAATTTTTGAAAACATAGCTGTGTATTTGTAGATGTGCCTGGTAATCCAAAAACAGATTTCAAGAAAATGTAAAACATGTAGTACAACTTTTCAGACATTAAGATGAATGAGTAACATTTTGCATAAATGTTCTTTTTGTTTCACTGTAATTTAATTGCATAAATTACTGAAAGTGTGCAGTTAAATATGCATCTGTTGTATCTGTTAATCTCTAATCCAGAGCAAGAAAAATCAAACATCAGGCTGGTTCAGTGAAAAGAAAAGATGAAAAACATTTTTATACCACATTTTATTTATTTTTTTTGTATTTTTATTGCTAGAAAAGTGAAAGAAAAAAAGCTTCATGTCAGTACTTCTTTTTAAAAAGTCAATTTGATTTAAAAATATAAAGTTATAATCAAATACAGTCCTCATGGTTCCCTTCATTTAATTAAATCAAAAGTATGAAGAAATAATTTCTGGTTGACTTTTGCCCCGTCCCCACATTAATTGTACTAAAAACCAATTCCATCTTAAGATATTAGACGATGAAGCATCAAAAAGTCAGAAATAATCCCAGATTTCCAAACATCCCGTCTGTGGATCTGGACTGATGTCAGGAATCAGCGTAAAGGTCGGCAGTCGGTCCAGTTTCACATGGAAACCACCTGAGGAAACAATTAAATATCAGACACATTCCTCCTCTACAAAGACTTTTCTCTACTTGTTTAGTGCAGATTTAGTTTTTTAACTTCGTTTATCACAAATCTGAGTTTTTGATTAGCCATGAATGTCAGAGCAGAGACTGAAAATAAAAACACACAACAGGTAAAAAGCTGAACAAATATAAAACATGATTTCAGCCAATTAGGGCATTCAAACAGGTTTTCTGAATTATTATTTAAATATTACAGCATATTACAATCTTTTTATTGTGCTTGATTGTAAAGAATAAGAAAAAGGATAAAAATATTTTAATATACATATGAAATCCTCTTATCTAAGTAAAATCTAATTTCCTTTCAAAAAGGTAAAACAACCCTCTCTTGTTATGTAATATCTTGATTACTGAATTTCTTGCCCAAAACATTAAATAAATAAATAAATAAACTTTCCACTTTCAGTTACTGAAACCTTTATGACAACAGTTGAACAAACAAACCCACGTTGCCGTCTGGCCTAATGAACCCAGCCCATGCTGATGAAGGATGTGTCTCTAATTTTCAGTGGCCGTCTGATGGCTCTTCGTTCTCTCTTAGGTTCATCGGAGCAATCCTGGCATTTAAACACAGAAACACGACATTTACTATTTTGCATATCATCACTACACATACAGTGTTTTCCTAACATTTATCCCTTTAAAAACTAAGTTTTATTTTGAAAAAAAACAAAAAAAAAAAACATCTATGTTCCTCAGAAGCATTTAAAGTCTTGATAAAGAGAACCAGGGCTGCACATGTGATGAACTGTTAATAAAGTTTCCTAAAGTTTGCACCGGGATGCAGTTGTCCTCCTGTTTAGGACACAGCTGGATCTTGCAGTGCAGATAAACTTGACCAGAGTTCCCAGAAAACTCAAACATGTTGAAGGAGAAGTAGGTGGAGGTTCCCGCTCCGTTTCCCTCCACCTCCACTGTCCCGTCATTCGGGTCAGCACAGCTGGGAGGAAGAAAAACCAGTTCATGTGAGTCTTATAACCCAGTCTGAACACTCTGATGGTTATGACTGATAGAGCCTCACCCATCTTTAATCAGGTCATAACTTGGTTTGCTGTCGTGCGATTCCTTGCTGGTTGCCCAGCATGAGTCCATCACCACGGCGATGGTTTTTGCATCCAGCCCGTCCGTCTTCAGCTCCACCCATATTTTCTGGTTCAGCAGAACACCAGAGATTACAGCTCGGGTGTAGGCAGCGTTCTCATATGCTTTCATCGACACAGAGTAGCTCCATTCTCCAGACTTGATGTGCTGGACCACAGAGCTGCAAACAAACAAACAAACAAACAAACAAACAAACAAACAAACAAACAAACAAACAAACACGGGAGCTTATTAAACTGCAAAAACACAAAATATTTCCAACTATTTTTGGACTAGTTTCTACTGCAAATCTTAATATACTTGAAATAAGACAAAACTAGTTACAAGTAACTTTTCAGCAAACTATAGGAGCTTGTTTTAAGTTGATGATTCCTCAATATTGATGGAAAAAGTACCGACACTGGCAGATTATTCCACTTATAGCAACACATTTTTCCATGTTAAAAGTAAAATAATCTGCCAATAGAACTAGTACTTTTTTAAATCAAAATTTAAGAATTAATGGCTTTAAAAAAGTCCTATGTTTTGCTGAACAGTTACTCTCAAGGTTTGTCTCATTTCCACTGTACTAAGATATTTGCACTAGTATCTAGTTTTGCGTTTTTGCAGCAGAACCAGTTTAAAAAGTTTCCATCATGGCAGAAACAAAATCGGTCACACACTTGTCTTTAATTCTGAAGGCCACAATCTTTATGTCGGGTTGAGTGTGGTGGCAGGAGAAGTCGATGAACACTTGATCATGGCGAGTGATGACATCAGAACTGTTCTGGGTCATGATGGTGTTCTTGTAGTTTATCTGACTTCCATTATTCTGCAGAATCAGACGATCATTAGAGAAAAAAATCAGTTATTTCTGCATAACAGTTCAGTTTTTCTACTTTACTGAGATTTTATTGAACACAATGGATGAGAAAAATGCAAGAAACACACAAAGATCTCTGATCAGAATCAGAGGATGAGTGTGAGACCCACCATGATCTCCGTCCCGCAGGTGTTGCTGCTGTCGAAGCTGAAGGTCACCATGTGGTTCTTCTCGTCCATCGCGCCCCTGCAGCTCCGGTCATTAAGGTGCAGGACTCTGTAGTCGACGCCTTTTTCCTCCAGCAGACATCCAACAAGAGTGATTGAACCAGAGTTCTTCCTGCACACAGCCGGCTCACCTGGGCATAAAAACATCTGTGGAAACTCTGATTTCCATCTTTTTCCAAAGACCTGTGTACATCTCAGAGGTTTCTTACCCAGAGTGCCAGACAGTTTGTATTTGGAGGCAAACAGAGCTCTGCAGAGGCAGCCGGTCTTCCCACTGTGTTTCCTGCCACAGAACTCATGATCGCTGCAGAGCTTGTCCTGACAAAACGCCTGAGGCTCGGCTGCAGAGAAGCAAAACCAAATGTTACTCTGACAGCATGCAGGCTGTAGAAACATTGCAGTAAAGATGAGATTCTCTCACAGCAGCCTGCGTTTGACCACCATCTGTCCAGTGTGATGTTGCTCTGTAGGCGGCAGGCTGTGGCGTACGCCCACAGGAACTGGCAGCCCAGACCGTCAGCTGAAGGATATCCACACAGAGTGCTGTTGCAGGCGCTGATGTAGGGAGTTGGGTCGACGTCGTCGTTGCAGGAGGAAAACGGGGCGGCCCTCAAGAGGTTACAGCTTTTTCACACACAAAAAGATAAAAACATTAAACATTCTCAAATGTTTCTATTTCTATTATTCTAGAAATATTGTATTTTGCCAGATGTATTCTGCCATAGATGTCAAAATACATCAATTAGTCCCTCCAGTTTTTTGTGATTCTACAATCGCAGAAATTCAGGGAAAATTAACATTTCATCATTTTGTTTGTGCTAATGCACAGCTGTGAAATTATTGCAAATTTTCCACAAAAAAATTGGTCAGATATATTGGATTGAATTGGTGCCAACTCCCACCTGCAGGTGGCAGTATTTCTTTCTTGTACTGCTGCCTCAGGCTTACTTGATGTCAAGTTATTGTCTAAGATCGATGTGGCGCAAATATCAAGCAATATGTTTCTTGCAAATACTTCTAAATTAGCTCCACAAAATCTGTGATTCTGACTGCAAAATAATAATAATAATAATAATAAAAATCACAGAAACAATCATAATAACCCTGATGAACTGATCAATTTCAAAAGATGTTCAACATTTAATTTTAACAAGATCAAATGCAGAAACAGCTTTTTATAAATATTTTAACAATAAATTCTGCCACTACCGGCCCTTTAAGAACATTCATGATCCTGATGCAATTCAAAATGAAAATGAGTTTGACATCCGTAACATATACAATGCAAACTACACAGAATAACACAGAAGGACGAAGAAATAAATCTACTCACTGTTTGGTGATCATGTTGCATTCTATTTGACTGTCCACAGGGTCTTCATACTGCCTTTCACAGCTAGCAAGAAAACAAACAAATCAACAAGTCAACTTCCTGTTTTTGAAGGAATGGTTTCGAATTCAGAATAATTGTATTTAATTAATTATTCATAATAATGTTGCACCTTGGAGAGCTTAAATCAAGAAGCTTTGCACTCGACATATTTCTGGAGTCGACACACAGACCCTCCATCGCTGATCCAACAGGGACTGAAAGTTTACAGACTATATTAGTGAAAGTTTCATGAAAGCAGGTCATTCATGCTTTCATGAAGCATGAAAGCATGAATGGATTTAAAGGATTTTAAATGTAAATTTAAAATCCTTTAAATTTACATCTCATAGCTGAATTATGACAACTGAAAAGTATTCCTACCGACTTAAACCAGCATTGCATCTTCAATGTGTTTGTTAATAAATACATTGTAATCTTTACATTTTCATGTGAAAAAGTGATTTTTTTTTAATTTCAACCTTCCTGAGTAAAACTCAATTACAGCTTTAAGTCTTATGTCCTTTTATCCTCATCTAGAGTTGGATTTGTTGCCTGTTTTTCTTTCTGGATAGAATTAATTAATACTTAAAGGACTAATCCTGCCTTTACTAAATATAAATACAGAACAAATAAAGATCATAAATAAATAGCTTTAGAAATAAATTGCATTTCCCAAATGATTAACAAATGCTTTACTGTACCATCAAATTGAATTAAATAATAATACAAAAGATATTTGTTTCTCAATCTTTGACTTTAATAAATCATTTTTGTGCTCATCTTCTCATTTTGTATTTTATCATATCTCTGATTTTTTTTTTTCAGTTTTCTTCATATTTGTGGCAGGATTGGTCTTCCGTAGGGAAGAACCAGACGTTAAAAAGTTGAAGAATAATAATCAGTTCATTGCTGCCTTGTTTATTCCTACCTCTCATGTGGATCTGTGCTGTGTAGCCATCAAACAACGCCGACATTTTGAGCCCAGAGAACAAAGACGTTGCTGTCAGTCCATTTTTATCCTTGCTTAATGAAATGCCCTCGAACTGCTGGACTGGACTGTTCAGGGTCAACACTGTCTCATTCATCTAAGTGCATCAAAGTAGGAAAATTATTAGTCACAAAATGAGAATCTATGCGAAGATGGGAAGCGGTGTGCAGGAATTTTGATCCAACTTTCCTGGAATTACCTTAATCCTGCCACCTTGTTCCAGGCGGAAGTAAACCTTTGAGCCAGCAGGTCGAAGGCTCACACTGTCCAGGAAGCTCACGTCTCTACGGCGGCGTTCCTGGAAGTTAGCCAGCACTTCAAACCCGCTCGATGAGTCTGACACCAGAGAGTACACACACCGGTCCGTCACAGAGCTCTGTTGACCTTGGAAGTCGATGACAGTGGGGCCCGTCACGGTGCAGATTTGGTTTTTAAAACATCTGATGGAAAAATAAACAGGCAGATTAATAAATCACAGCAACAGTTTAATAACAAACCGTAGCTTTCTGTCTAAACCAGAAAGTGTGTGTGTGTGTTTACCTGCCGTTTCCGTCACATTCCTCCTGCTCACCACAGCCGGTTGATGTGACAGCTCTGTCGATGCTACAGGTGAAACTTCTGCAGGTTTTTTCAAAATGGACTGTTGAATTAGGTAAAATCCCAACACCTGAAGACAAAAGTTAGACTTTTGTGTTTCCAATCTTAAAGATCACCCAATTTCTCTTTCAAATGTCAATAATGCTTAACAGAATCACCACAAAATGATTATTTCACCAACCTGAGATTCTGCATCCACTGATGTCAGTAAATCCAGAGTCAGCCGACCCAAGAGACACAGACTGAACTAGCTTACCCTCAACCGCTACATCCGCCATCTATACGGTAATAAATATTTCATTTTTAGAAACAAAAAATATAAAAGAAATTATTTGAAACATTAAGATGGAAAAGCAGCAGTTTACCATTTAAATAGTTAAGTTTATCTTTTAAAATACAACAGAGAAAGTAAAGATGGTTTTAATTTGAGCCTTTTATTCACATTATTGCTTTCAAAACCAATTTGTACTCTTAGAATAAGTGTTTTATATTAAATACACATGTGAAAACAAAATAATAAAAATACTCACCACTTTTGCCTCACTGGAGACTGAACTGAAATGCAGAGCTGTTTGTTTCCCAAAACTGAGGAGGTTCAGATTTACCTTAGTTAAAAGAAAAAAAGACGCAGAAAATAATAATAAAAAAAACTTTATCAAAAGTGAAGCACTAGATTTTTCAGGTATTTCATTTTGACCCTTTGCATTACGTTACTTAGTCACTCGAGGCGCCATGTTGGACTTTGGAAATCAAGATCGGGAATACTGAACTGAGCGACTGAAATTGTTTATTTATGGCTTCTTGTTGGAGTCAAGCTAATGTCTGTGAAAGTAACACACCTGTTGGGGCTGTATTTACAAAAGTCTGAAACAGCTAGCTTACAAACCGACCCGTACCTCCTCCCTCCTGATCAAATTACCGACTTTGCCTGAATTCACACCACATGATTTATGTCACTATGTCATAAACAGCGTTTCCCCTCATTCTGAAGAAGCCTTAAAATGAACAAAAGACGAGATGCTAGCCCCCCCCACACACACATGCTAGGCTAACATGACGGAGGGGCACTGTCTCCATGGTTACTAATTCTTAAACAAGTACCTTTCTCCATAATGCAATATTTTATATCATCTTTATAATCATACTTACTTATAAAGTACATGAACCTTAATCTTACCTTGTGATTAACGGCTATAGTTATAGAATAAAATTACAAGTTATTTTCACGAGGGTGAAAACTTAGACTAGATTTTCACCCTCGTATTTGCAGCTGACCGCGTCTATTGTCAAAGCAAAATCAACTAAATAAAAGCGATATTAAGCCATCAGATGTCGTTTTCTGACAGGTTTTACAGAAGCTGCGTTTTGACGTCCATCATGGCGGAGCGGGTCGAGTTCTGAGGACCGTGACGTCACGTGCAAAGGGTCAATATGTGACTAATCTGTTTGTTTACAAATCTCGTAAACATCAAGAAGAGCTCGAATTAAATGTATTATATTTACTTTCTTGTTCGTGTACATCATGTCAAAATGCACAGAGCACTTCAAGCTGCTTCTGATGGTTTGCACTGCTGCTTTTGCTCGAGCTTCATACGAAGAATCTTTTTCCCTTATGATGAATTTCGCCTCGCCAGACTCGGGCTTAGGTCCAACAATGCAGTCATCACTGCTTTTAGAGTTATAATAACCGTTGAAACAGATGGCAAAGTTCTTATTGGTGAAGTTCACCTGTTAAAAACAAACACATCACTTTGAAAAGCCGCCATCTTTTTATGTCACTTTGAATTTTTAATGCTAAAAATAAAGATTCAACCACTAAATGGGATTTATGAGCTTGCTGCTGCGCAAATAAAATGTAATTAAAGCCCATATTAGATTATATATCCACATGTATTCAGAAACATTTGACTCCATTTTACTTACATAAACCTGCTGGTAAACATTTTGATAGAAAGATAACGGACACAAGGTGAGGTTGAACTTTTTAGCTTCACCAAATTTCTCCCCAGAAGTACCTGCAGACATGAAAACATAAAAAACTGTTAAATGCAGAATGTTAAGTAGAGGTGGTCTGAAATCGGTGAGTTATGAATATTAATAAGAACAATATTTAGTTTTAGCTTCTGTTCAGTAGATTCCACTGATTAACAATATAATTTAAAGATTGTTTTTAATTGGCAAAATTAAGGGATATGTAATGTGGATCGCACCCATAAAAAAACAGCAAAAACAAACAAACAAAAAAATAATCATTGAATGCATTTTTTTTTTTAGATGATTATACTTATTAGTGTAAGTACTTGGTACTTACACTAATATAGGATTTCATTGTTTTTGCAAGCAGAAGAAAATCTGCTAAACAATATAAAGCACATTAAAAATGAGAATTGTATTTTATTTTTTACAGCATGATCAGCTGATCAGGCAACAGAGTATGACTCTGTTGGGCTTCCATTTGAATGTCACAAAATAGTTAAATAAAACCACAAACAATATGATATGCTGTAAACATTATCTAATATAATTATTTTTAAGACATAAAGCTTAGTGTTTAATAGTAAAATTGTTGATTTTTTATCTTCATGAATCCAAAGATGCAAAATATTTTATATGTATGTCTATAATCCAAATTTTATGCTCTGTTATTTTTTACACAGCTTATTCAGGACTTATGTGATGTTTTACTGACATTTAGAAATTAAAATACATTATCAATAATATTTCTGTGGATAAATAACCTGCTTTTTGTTTGCAGATTTATCCATGTATTTCATTTTAAAAAATCTCAGACTTTTTCAAACTCACCACCCATTAGCCTATAAATAATACTGTTCATTCTGGGTTCAGGTTAGAGATGTTTGACAGAATAACCTCAAAAACTATTTTGTTTAAAGAATTTTTCTTTTATTGGGGATTATAGTTGACGTTCAACAAGTTTAAAATTTACTTACCCATTACCTAAAAATAATAAAAAATAACATTAAAATCTTACCAGTTCCAGCAATAAGTTGCACTCCACTACTTCTGATATTCTCAAACTCAGAGAAGAGTCTGAATGTGTATTTGGTTTCAGCAGAAAGAGACGACACTGTGTGAGTTACTGGTCCGTTTCCAGCAGGCGCAGCGATTCTTCTCTCGTTACCGTTGAACTGGAGAATGAAGCTGTTGACGTTGTTCACTCTGTTCCACTGCAGAGTTATACTGCTCTCAGTTTCATTTAGGGACACCAAGCCAGTTGGATTTGGAGGAGCTGAAGGCAATATTTAGAAATTTATTAAAGGTGAAAATTGCACTGTACCTGAGTAATGGTATCATAAAGCGGAGAATAAAGTGAGCGTCAAATAATCTACCAGTGGCACTAGTACTTTTTCCCAATCAAACTTATATCTTGCTGAAAAGTTACTCATAAGAAAGGTTTTGTCTTATTTCGAGAGTACTAACACATATTTACACTAAAAACTAGACCAAAAATACTTGGTAAGGTTTGTGTCTTTGCAGTGAGTGTATTTTTAATTTTATTTCCTTCAAAAAGTAAAGTGAAGCATCTTACCAGTGGCAGCTGTAAATTGTACTCCTCGGTCTCTGACATTTCCAACCACAGCAAATATAGTAAATGTGTATTTAGTTGCTGCCGTGAGGGAAGAAACTGTGACTGATACGGCTCCATTTCCACTTGGTGCTCCGACTGACATCTCTCTGCCGTCATACTGGATAACAAAGCTGACAATGTTGTTCAATCTGCTCCACTGTAGAGTGATGCTGGTCTCAGTTTGGCTTATTGCTTTGACGTCAAACACGTTGTTAGAAACTATTTCTAGAAAAAACAACATGACAACAACATTATATCATTTTAGGGGTTTTAGAGAAAGATTGAATCGTAACAGTGATGATGGAGCATTACCTGCACAATATGCAAGATGGCAAGTTGATGGTTTCGCAAGTTTGTAAACATAAAAGTTTCCAGGACAGAGCTTGACTTTTATGGTGTGTGAGGCAAAATGGCAACAGGAAGAGACCCAGTTATTACACACAGTGCGAGTTACGATTTCATTGATCTGTGTGGGGTGAGGCTGTGTTATGTACAAAGTAGCATGAGTTCCACATCTGTTTTTGTCAACACACTTTTCTGGAATAGCAGCACTCCTCCCTCCTAGATAAAACTGATACCAGCCGTCCCAATTTACACTCTGGTCACACCTCAGATTGCTCTGGTCTATGTTATTTATTGAGCGCCACTCATCACGCAGTTCAGTGTAACGGGAACAGGGATCTGCACACTGAGGAACTCCATTTACGTTGATGCAGTCCAGTCCAGCAGAACAACCTCCCACTACACAAGACAGAGCTTGGCCTACGAGAGAGAGAGAAAAATCATGACACCTTCACAATAAAAAATAAACAAAAAGAGACTGAATTGCATTTTAACATGACGTGAATTTCTCCTAAAATGTTAAATTAACTGTTTTCCATTGTTAGATTTGTTTTATCTCTTGCTGTTTTCAGTTACTTTGCATGATTTTATTCTGATTATAATAAATAATCCTGGACCAGACTCTGACACCGGTCGTACAGGGACCTGACAGCCCGTATCAAAGGGCCTGGTACCCCATACTCCCGGAGAACCCCTCCAGGGGAACTGCCCCCGATGTCCATGCGATATTGCAGAGTCGCGCGAGCCAACGCAACCCTACAATATCCAGAGCCTTAAGGAACTCCGGGCGGATCTCATCCACCCCCGGGGCCCTGCCACCGA
>NW_015115367.1:65643-74211 GCF_001443285.1 Poecilia latipinna
GCCTGGTACCCCATACTCCCGGAGAACCCCTCCAGGGGAACTGCCCCCGATGTCCATGCGATATTGCAGAGTCGCGCGAGCCAACGCAACCCTACAATATCCAATATACAATATGCTGAATGTCCTGTGAGATAAATATGAGGTGAGCCAGTTAAAGCTGAGCCAGAAATATCAGCTAGGACCTTCAGCCTGTTTAACAGGATTTCATGGTCGACAGATGAGATCTAATAAAACCAGCGCAAGATACATTTGTTTATTTTTATTTAATTTTTGTAGTTTTGCAAAGAATGTTTCAAAATACCTTAGCAGAGAAGCATAAAGAGAAGATTATGCTTCTGTTCTCCTCTGACTATGCCCCCTTAACTTGTGGGGTGCCACAAGGCTCAGTTAATAATTTCAGATATTAACAAAAAAGAAACCTTTGAGTTTATATCATAACTGAATTAAGTACAATAATAAAAGAAATATGCTTTTATTCTAGGAATAAAATGATGTGTGTTTAAATACCTGTCAGTGTGATGAAAACACACAGGAGCAGCAGAAGACGAAGCATCTTGGAGGCCAGACAGCCGACAAGAGATGAAACACCACTGGATGCAAAAAGGTTCAAATTCTTCCAAAGTTTTTCTCTGGTTTAGAAATAAATACAAAAAAAAAAAAAAAGACATTTGGGATTATGGTTAGCAGAAACAAAGATAAATACAAGAGTTTGAACTGTAAATATAAACATTGATGCTGCATTTAAACTTGGACAAAAAGACAATTAAAAAAATAAACTACAGTAGACAAACACTGTGACCCATAACCTTTTGGTTACAGATTGAAGACGACGTTTCTTACATGTTTTGAAGGTTGTCTGCCGCCGCTGCAGTTCTGTCTTCATCTCAGCTCTTTGTTTCTTTCTGCAACCTTTTATGCTCATCCTGAGTCCTGTCCACACCCAGATGGGTTGTTATCTCCCTTGTTTGTCGTTACACAACTAGAACAAAAGAACACATAAAATTTCTGCATGTACTCCATTTAAAATTAATTTGAGTTTTAGTGTATTTGTCATAAAACTGAAAATTAAATAAAATTCTTTGCATATTACTTTTCTTTTCTTTGTTGCAACAGTTTTTGTGTTCCAGAAATGCAATGCTGTCTTTCCTGTATCTTTAACACAATATTTGAATTGTTCTTCATTAGAATAAAGAAAAGAATGTACAAAAATAGGTTTTCTCCTTTAGGTCACTTATAAATACAAAAATGATAAATATCTATATGTAGTTTAAATGCATTTCTCAATAGACTGACTTTGTTGTCACCCTTTAACTAAATTAAGATCTGCTTTGGGCATTTTCCATTGTAAATATAAAACACAACATTCTCAAAGAAAACTGTAATTTGTTATTTTGGCATTCAGAAATTTGACATATTTATATTTTCTGTAGCTGCAACTAAAGTAAAAAAGGATTGTTTAAAGTGTTTTCATTGACACTTTCAAAAAATGTCAGGGGCTTCAAGTTCACAAAGTTACTTTTCAATAGTTCCTTTGTTTTCATTATTTACTTACAGTAAACAATGAAAACTTATACTCATCAAAACCAAACAATGGTAATTGTACACAAAAGATTTAGAGATATTTAGAGTCGACTACACCTATTTGCTTGTTCCTTTTGCAAACTCCAGCTGGAGAAACCAGTTTACTTTGTTCATCTCTCTTTGCTCTACTGTCACTCAAATAGATTAATTATCATTTCCAACTAGACTGTGACTTGATCAGAAACAGAGTAGAAGAGATAAAACTTTTATTGTCCCAGCAGTAAAGTGACCAGCAAGTTACAGCATGTAGATTTACACAAATAAACAAAAACAATTTACATACTAACAAAGCATTGAACTGTGAGGTTAGCTGAGTGTTGTTGCCTCCACAGTCACCAGGTCTCAGTCCAATAGAGAACCTTTGGGATGAGGTGGAACGTTTCCAGTACCTTGTTGAATCTATGCCACAAAGGATGAAGGCAGTTCTGAAGGAAAAAAGGAGGCCAACCCGGTACTAGCAAGGTGTACCTAATAACGTGGCCGGTGAGCGTGGTTATAGGTAAACAATTAAAATCAGGATTTGGTCTTTTAAACCACCAAAGGAACCCAAAATATTAATCCAGCAGCAAAGTAGCAAATTCTAAAGGATTTGACAAAACCTTTTAGTTTCAACTATATTTATAAAAAGCTCAGATATGTTACTGACACATGCTATATAAATAAAATTTGATTGATTTATTGATGTATTTGTTTGCATTATTGCTGTAGGTGTTTCCAGGATAGCAGGAGACACAAGGAAGTATAATGGAAAAACAAACTCCTTATGAGACAGCTGTTAAATTTCTCATTTACTTTGCGTTTACCTGTGTCCTAGAAAGTGAAAACCACAGTTTGCAGAGTATCAGTGGACAGACAGAAGCTTAAACATGAAATATAATAACTCCTGTAATTCCAGGAAATACATCCTTGTTTTCCTTGAACCACAGGCAGGTAGCATCCGCTTTGGTCCTTTTAAGAACAAACACAGCAGGTTCCAAGAAGCTCAGTTGTCATGTGGGTTAGACTTCAGATATGAATATAAGTTAAAGTTCTGGTTAGGTTTTATTAATGAATGCAAGTCAAAACAATGTCTTAATGACAGAAATACAAACATGCCATGAATGTGTGGTTCACTGTAACACGTGTTCATTCTGCGATTTGCTGCTCTCAGTTCTCCTGGTTTATGTCTGCTTCCAGATCAGCACAACTATAAGCATAAAAATGACACTTTCTGCTTAGCAAAATATAGTTTTATTCTAATTATGATACAGAAAATGTCTTGTTCATGGCCTGCTGTATCTGAGCTGCAAGCTGGTGACCTCTGAACCAACGGGTTTAACACATCCTATAGGTGACTCATTTAAGACACAACAATCAGGTAAAAGGTGGATTAAAAACAGCAGCAGAATTTGGACAGTTTTCAATAAAATGGGAAGAATAAGTGGAAGAGTCAGCATTAATAATCCTAAAACTTTAGCTTATTTCACAAATGCTACTAATAATCATTAATAGCACAGCATGCCAAGTTTAGTTAAATGTGCAAAGACTGTGTCAGATTTATTATTATTATGATTGACACATATAATCTTTTGGTCTTTCCAGTGAATGGTACGTAATGATCTGCTTCCAGCTACTGACTTGTTTCCATGACTTCTCTTTTAATCCAGGTATAAAATGTATTTGTTTCATTGTTTGGTCTAAAAAATAAATTAATACTCATAAATTGAAATGAAGATTAGGTGTAAATTCAAGCTGGGCGACTCTGTCCTCCTACCTGCATCAACAGTGTGTCACGCCTTCGCCTCATCCAATCAGCAGCAAGTTGTCACTAGAATTCAGCCAATCATGACTCAAGAACCCCTTCATAAAGCCAAACCTCCATGGATCCACCTGCTTCCCAGCCGTGCTTCGACCCACCTCCTCCCCGTCTCCACCCTCATCCTTCCAGCAGGCTTCCCTCCACCATCGGTGCCTTTGCCCCAGGGCAGAAGGCCACCTGAGCCCCTCCCTGAGCTCACGGCAATTCTCGGCATCCACGTCTTCTGCTGGCGCCAAAGAACCTCAAGTCAAATAAAACTTTCCAACTGTTGCTTTTTCTCCATCTGTGTCTCTCCAGATTAAAATCTATTTTAATCTGATCATTTTCACTTGACAATTCTGTTTTTTTTCTCTTTTTCTAATTAATTCAATGTCAGTTGTTAAAGTTTTGTGCCTTTCCCTAAATATTTACAGCAGTAAATTTTTACCCTGCAGGATCATCCCACCTTTTCTAAAGGAAGGTCGTACATTATTCTAAAATTATATAGATGTTTCCTTCATGCACACATGGAAGAGCAAACAGGAACTGATTGGAGCTCTTAATTTTTAATTCCTAAAATATTTTTTGCTATGTTTTATAAATGTACTGGTTGTTTACACTGTTCGGATAATGAAGTGTTGTTTGCAAAAACCCAGAGACAGTTTGTTCCCTCAGGCTGGATGGTGAACTCCATGTTCACCTCACATCCTGAGTATCAGTTTCTCTACTGCATATTTGCACTACCAGAACCTGCCTTGAACAACAAATATTAGTCTGCATACATATAAATGCACATATTGTTCTTTTCATTTTTTTATTGAAATGTTGCCACAGCAAAATTACTAGATGGTGCTCAGTTTTGTTCTCTTACATAAAAGTTTAGAAAGCCAATATCTATACACAATCTGTTTGAGAATACACTGTTTCTATGCAAATGAAACCCAAGAATCAGCAACAATCAATAAAGTAAATAAGTAATTATTCGCAACCAGGGGCGTGGTACAGCGGAAAGTGATAACAATTCTAGGGGCCCTGACCAACAGGGGGCCCTCCACAATTTAGTTTTTTATTTATTGTTCATAGAAATAAAATAAAATAAAAAATCGGGGCCCTGTCAATTACAAAATTAATCATATTGTATTTTCAAAGATTGTTTTTAGCAGTAAAAATGTAATGTTCCCACTCCCAGATCAAAAAACACACATCCATATTTGCCCTGAACCCCCTATTGTGTTAAATGGTTCGTTCCTGGTTGGAGCTTCAGAGTGACGCTGTTAGCAGCAGGCAGTGGAAGACACAAACCACTGTGGCAGTTACTATGCTGCTAAGAAAAGCTATAAAATCAGGTTTTCGAAAAAAAAAAAATAGAGGGAGGGAGAGAGAGAAAAAGACAAGGCAGTTTTTTTCCAAGAGAGGTGAGTAGACTGTGTGAAATTATCAACCATTTAGCATAGTTAGCTTAGCTACAAACTACTGTTTGCCTCCATTTCATTAGCATTTAATGAATTAAGGAAAAAACTTACAAATATATTCATATATTTAACTTGTCCCTTGTAACTTTTGCCACTTAACAACAGATGAGTCAGTCAGCAGCAGCTCTAACCCACATCCCTCCTGACCCGTCCTCCCCTGAGTGAAATTAAAGCTGCAGTATATAACTTTTATATGAATATTTTTTTCCACATATTTTTTAAAACTGTCATTATGTTGTGACAGTATGGTATGAGAGGTAATCTGTGAAAAATCTATTTCCTCTGCTTTCTCCCAGTGTTCTCTAAAAACAACTAATGAGAGGCAGGAGAGTTTTAGTGCTGTCAATCACAATCTCATGTGGTGCTGCTCATCCTTCCTCCTCTTGCTCTGTGCTATGCTGCAGCTAGCATAGCCTGTTATGAATGCTTAGTCTAGTAAGCGTAGCTACCAATGATGGCAGATAAACGATTTTCGTGTAATCATAAGTTGTTTCTCCACCATTAGCACATTTAGCAGTGAGTGAATGAGGCTAATTGACAGTGCTAAGAGCGTCCTACTGGTTCTGATTGGTTGTTTTGGTCAGAACCGTGCATTACTTTAGCTAGCAATAGTGGTTCAGGAAGGAGATGGAGGAGATTAATTGTTTTCACAGATTATCTGTCTCATAACAAACTGTTACGACATCATGGCAACTTTAACAAATATGGAGAGAACATATTTTTTATTAAAGTTATGTACTGCAGCTCGAATAAAATGCAACTACATAGCATTTCTTGAGAAGTCTGGATTGCTTTATGTGTATTTTGCACATTGTCTGTGACTGTTGCTCGTGGGGAGAGATATTTCAGTATCTAAAACTAATAGAAAAAATTTAAGTAACCTACTTGCAAACTGGATGTGGACTGAATTTTACCTTTGCATGTAAAATTCATGAGCAGTAAATATTGTACTAGTTATCAGTATTGGACCAAAGAAAGCAAGGCAGTTGTAAGCTTTTGAAATTGTGACACTTTTGATGAGTCAGATAGACTCAAGAAATTGTAACAGTAGCTGCATGAGGGGGGGCCCCAATTAAATTTTTTTTCAGGGGCCCAAGATTCCTGGCAGTGCCCCTGGATCCAGGTGCCATTATGCACCAGGAGAACCAAACTGAGAGCCAGTAAACCCAGGTTCAGACCCACTACAACTCTAAAATATTGTGATCATGGAGGCAGCCAGTGATCTTTGGGTTAGTTTGCTCAGAAGGAGCAGATTCTGCTGGGTTTGTTTCATTATCCAAAACCAGGTAATGTCAACAGAGTTCAGTAATTATCTAAGAATAGTGACGGAGTTGGCATAGGCTCCAGGAAATGCTCCATCAGTCCTCAGGTCCTGATCTGGAACATTCTGTTAAAGTCATTTTTCATTCTATTTTAATTCTGACAGCTCCTTAACCAAACCAAAAACGTTTATAAATACTGTCTTCAAAAATATCACAGTGTTGTTCATAGATAAACTGATGAAAAGTGAGAAGAATTAATTTTTTATTTCAAATTAAGAAGGAAACAAATAGGAATAGATGTTTTTACACAATGACAGGCCATTAGGACTGGAAACCAGGTTGTAATAATTAAGTAACTTCTCTGCTTTTCTAATTGACATCTGTCTTAAAAGCCTTTATTTCACTCAGACATGATCTGTAACTATAATCTGCAATCACTACAATCTGGCATGTTTTTCTAGTTTTCTCTGAATTTAGCCTCTATTACAGCTTTATACCTTCTTCTTAAGCTGCATGAATCTCTGATCCCCTGAGGAACTTGACGGGATTCACAGAGATCATTTATTCAAATGTTGGAATTGTTATTCTGAACATATTATCAAATAAGTCATGTAGAAAAACCCCCATAAAATGTTATAATGAAGCATCACTTTGTAACTTAGAATTAACAGCTGAAAACACTTGATTAATATGGCAGATTATTTGTTTGCTGAAATGATTTTTGGGTTTTGAAGCATCTAAATGCATTAGACAGATCAGATCAGTGACACATCAGTTCAGCTAATTGTTTTCTTTCTTTTTTTCTTTTTTGAGGAACATGAAAGTGAAAACTGTAGCCGTGTCTGAAAACCAAATCAAACCCGATCACAAGGCCAAACACATGATATCTTATATTTAGACGCTGATGCAAACACTTTTAACAATCAGTTGCTGTTATAGGATCAAAGAGAGAGACATTGTGTCCTGTCAGGTTTTCTGTTTTTGGTTATAGACTTTTTTTATCCCTGTAATGATGACTTGGACAAAAGAACAAGTTTTCTGTTTCTGGACATGTAAGTATTAAGATATTCTGTCAAAGTGCTTGATATCCAGCTTATCCATCTACTTGTTTTAGAAAATGTTCTTCCTCAGTTCAATGCTGAACCACATTATGGTGCCATAGAGACTCGTATCGAACAGATTTGTGCACTGATTTTTATCCGTGGATATTTACTGTTATCAGTGAAAACCTTAGATAAAATACACTTCAGTGTGTCATTAATACCTACACAGCCATACATTGATAACTTGTACACTTACTGGCTTGATTAGTAGAAAGTTCAGGCTAAAGGAATCGCTCACTTGTCTTTATTACAAAAACTTTGAATTCAGTTTGAATATGAAACGACCAATTAATGCATTCTCTGCAAATAAAGGGATTTTCTTTCCATTTAGTGAAAGAAATTGCTTAAATATTTATTTTACCTTGATCAATGGATTATATCTTAAAGAAATTAAATTGTGCATGATCTAAAACCATTTTTCATTAAAGTATTGATGAAAAACAGCTGTTTTACTAACTAAACTGTATTGAATATTTAGCAGTGTCATTGGAAAGAGCTTTGAAATAACTGGGTGTTGAAAACACTGATTGTTTTTATGTTCATAGGGAAAAGGGTTATGGCTTTCATCATGCTCTCTTCACATCTCTGTGGTCAGTTTTCACTTTCATTTAATCAATATTATAAAATGAATGTTTTAAACTGTATTGGGTATCTGTGAGGATTTGATTTTCTCTGTTAATTAGTTCTGTGTTGTCGTGTCTTCCTCTCCGTTGCCCCCAGCTTGTTTCCCCTGATTACCGTCCCTGTTTATTTAACTTCATCTGTGTCCAAAACTCCTGGTTGGATCCTTGTCCAGGGTTAATGCCTTTGTTGTCATTTACCAGAGCTACCAGTGTCTGTGTTTCCTTGTCTCATTGTTCACCTGTGCTGCCTGTTTTTCTGAATTCTTCATTAAAACCATCATTTTCACCATAACCTGGTTCTGCTGCCTCCATCCTCACCACAATCACCCTCAAATCATGACAGCCAGGGCCGTGCAGGGACCACTAAAAGGGGCAGGTGCTCAACAACAAAAAAGGGCACATCTTACCGCATTCTAGGACAGAATATTAACAAAGCCTCTCAGCTTTCAGAGTTTAATAAACAATGATGAATTACAAAATTGTGATATGCAATCAAAGCTAAGGTAAATCTCTATACAGAGCATACAACTATGCATATGTAAGATATTAGTAATTTCTTTCTGCAGGTCTATTTTGTTATAGGAATGTATTGCAATATTCAAACCCGCAATTTAGCAAGATATGTAAATCAGAGCTGGACCACCAGACATATTTTGTCTTTACAGAATTACACTATTAAAAATGTAAACAACAAATAATTTTAGTATGTTATTATGTGTCAGACGAGGGCTTAGAAAATACCAAAAAAAA
>NW_015115368.1:0-68888 GCF_001443285.1 Poecilia latipinna
TCAAGGGAAAACAGGACTAGACAGACAGAAACTACACAGAAAACACAGATCCTAACAGTATTGTTTTCTTAATTGTGAAAACTGTCACAGTGTCCTGACAATATGAGACCAATAATGTGAAACGAACTAGCTCCTCTGCCTCCTTGGGGTCCTACTGCCATCTGCAGAAATGCACCCCTCCCTTTTTGCTGTACAAATAAGCTTGACTTAAACTCAAGCCATGGCGGTGTTTAAAAATCTCAGTGGATCAATTCTGAAATAAAACCAGCCTATCTGGCACCAGCAACCATCCCTCCTTTAAAGTTATTTAAACTCTTCTTTATCTAGATGCTCAGTTTGAAACTCAGCCAAGTAGAGTTTGTCTGTCATAACGTGTGATTGCAAAAGAAGACAAACACAGAACACGTTGTAATAGAAATGAAGTGTTTTAATAAAATAAGAAAAACTACAGATACATGCAGGAGACATGGAACTCAGGTAGACAATGGACAGAGAAATGGAAAGATCCAGTGACGAAAAAGAAAAATCCAGGGGCTAATGCTGCATTACGGTTACCATGGAAACACATCAATGATTTAAAAGCCAGATTATTGGCATGACTGTTCAGACTGCAGATGCTTTGACAACTTTTGGATATATAATATAGGGAAATGGGATGAGGGTAAAAAAATGGAAGTAGGTTGCGTTCAACTGTTTTGTTAAAATAGCATTAAATGCAGAAACAAATAAGAAGGAATAAACTTATATGGCAAGATCTGATATGGAAAAAGATTAACTATAAGAGTCAAAAGCAGTTGAGCAATAATAGAGGATTCCAAACATAAATAACAGTCAAAACTCAAACACTCAAGGTTCATGACATTATCATGTCTAGTTGTATACAACACAGTTTACTTTGTCTAGTTGGCAGATTTGTCATTTGTGTTAACGAACAATTTAACAAGTTAATTAAGTTTGCTGAGATTGACCTTAATAAATGCTGCATGAAAATGACGTGTTAACTTGCACTTTGTTATATTCATGTTTAACTACTGACTCACTACCCATTTTCACGCAGGCTTTGTTGAAAAAGCTCAGTGTATTTCACAAGACTTTTGGATCGCTGTTAGGTTTGTACCCTTATTGCTTTTACTTGCAAACATATAAAATACTTCTTAAAGTACATTCTGAAAGTTTTGTCTCGTATCCCATAAACAACGGGACTTAGACAGCGAGGAATGATCTGGATTAATATAAAAATAGTATGCTGTATGGGAATTCTCTGCCCAGGAAACAAGTATATAAGGAGCTGCTTCAGTAAAGTTTGCATATACAGCGTCATGCACATCAACATCTGAAAACCATGAAGCAGAATAGTGTTTCTTGCTTTTTTAGCATCAGAATTTGCAGCTTTTGCCACAAACAAAACTCTGAAATAAGTGTAGAACAGAATGAGACAAACAACCACCAGAAAAAATATATGGGACGCATCTCTCTTATTTTTACTGTCGCTGCTTCTGAACACTCTGTCCCTGTCACAGAAAACTCTTGTTTTCAAAAAATGCAGCTCTTCAGTAATGAAAAGAATAAAGATATCAGGCAGAATAGTAAGCAAGCTTATCACCCACATAATGCCAATGGCAATGTAGGTTTTCTTAACTGTACATATGTTTCCATGGCGGAGGGGGATGCAGACGGAGATGTAACATTCTGCTGCCATGCAGGCCAGATTCACCGGAGTGTTTCTGGTGGTGAGAATAGCCGGCAGGAGGATGAGCATGCACAGGGAGACATAGATGGTGAAGTAGGAATTGGCAAAGAGGTAGAGGGAAATGCTGAGTATCAACTGGAGTGTTTCGTTTAGCACCAAGTGGATGAAAAGGATGTAGCGAGGGTTGAACCTGAAGATCTGTGAAGTGCATGAGTCCAGAGTTAAATGACAAGGTGAGAGAAAACAATGAAAAACACTTCTGTGTTGTAACATTTCAGTTTGGATTTAAAACTTAACAAAAAAAAAGATATTTTGCTATTCCAATAATTCAGAAACCTAAACATTACACAATACATTAAACGTCACACTGTAGTTTCTCTCTCTGCTCGTCACCATGTCAGTTTAACAGTGTCAACCATAATCACGTTTTATAGACCTATGCTGAGCATGGAAATATAGGGAAAACATTATGCAATAATTGAAATAAAGAAAAGATAAGGATCATTTTTATTATGTTAGATCTAATCTGTAACATAAAAGAGACGTGTGGGTTAGAAAAAAAGATGATGAAATTGAGCACATAAAACTAGTGCTCAATTAGTTTTATGAAAGTTTTGTCTCATATCCCATAAACAACGGGACTTAGACAGCCTAACTACCTACTAGTTAGGTAGTCTTTCTACCTAACTATTGAGAAACAAAAAAAAGGCACAACACTAACACACATTATAAAAGAAAATACACACTTGATGTTTGTTGAATATGTGAATCATTAGCGTATTAATGGAGCAGGTGATGATGCCGAGTAAAATAACAACCAGATTGCATATAACAGCAGTCAAAGAAAGCATGCCCAGATTAACTCCAGGTCCGGTCAGGTTGCCCTCAGTAACTGTGAAATTTGTGCCAGGAGCTGATGAAGAAGACATCTGATAAAACATAAAATTACAAAAGGCATAGTTTAACTTATGATAAAAAAAAAATACATATAAATGCATACATCAAGTTTTAAGTTCCTGAAAGACAGATGGAAATCCTCCTGATTAAAAATACAGACCTTGAAAGAGGCGTGTTGAGAGTAATCTGTGTTGATGTGGGTGTTCTCTATGTAATATTTATCAGGGTACTAGCCTGAGTATTTATTTGTGAATCTTATTTAATACAGACACACCTATACATCAGAGGTGACCAATGATGAAGGACTTAGTTTTCTAACTCTAACAGATCTTTCAATGTAAACTGGAAATAAGTTAGAAAAAAGCAATATTGGAAAAGATAATTTTAAATGACTAAGGTACTTATGATTACAAATTACTTTTTAAATAGTCATGATTATAGAGCTTATACTACATTATGCATTTCTCCCCCCAATACTTATCAGAATTTCAAAAAGAATCAATATTTTACATAGATTGTTTTTGGTCTTTAGTTGGTTAATAAAACAATGGTTTATAAGTCATCTTCATAACTTCCACAAAAAGTTGCTTTGGCTCTATTGTTATCTTTAAGGTTGACAATATCCCACTTTGGTTGTTTTTAAAAGTGGCTATGTGAATAAATAAATGTTTAAATGAGGCTAAAAATGGAAGAATTTACTTGGGCCCTGCTGTTACTAAAAAGTACAGTTTCATAATATATTGTTTTCGTACACATCAAATTGTTGAGAACAGGGAATTTAACAAGGTTTTTAAAGAAACATTTTAATAAGATTCAATACAGTTGATATACAATGAATGAATACAAAAATTAAAAGTACATGCCCCACTGTGTTACTGTGGGCTTATCTTACACAGAAAATATCCTTTTAGGTGCTTTCTGAACGTTTTGTCTCGCACACCATAGATAATTGAGCTAATAAATCTTGGTAATATTTGGAACAATAAATAACAAGCAAACAGAACATCTAAATAAGAATCACGAAACCATTGCCACACCATATCTTTTACAAGGTGTTCTACATATGTTGCCATACACAACAGAAGCTGAAACCCATGGAGAACGATTGTGTTCCTCGCCTTTTTAGCATCTTTACTTGCTGTTCTTGCTGTGAACATTATGCGGAAATAGATGAAAAAGATAATGCACCAAACTAAAACCAAATATACAATGTAGGTAATATTTCTCCTCTCTATTATTCTGGGATTTTTAAAAACAAGTTCCCTGACGCAAAACACGCGTAATTTAAAATAGTCCTGTGACTCCGTAGCCAAAGTCATGAAGAGATCAGGGAGAACAGACACCAAGCTGGTGGCCCAGATTAAAGAAATCAGCAGCCGTGTTTTCTTAACTGTGCAGATCTGAGCGTGACGGAGGGGGATGCAGATGGCGATGTAGCACTCCACTGCCATGCAGGCCAGGTTCAGCGGGGTGTTTTCAGTAGTGAAGATAGCAATCAGTATAAAGAAGCAACAAACAGTCATAGGAAGGTAGAATAAGTAGCTAGTGACGAAAAGTGCAACACTCAGTGTTACTTGAATCATGTCATTGATCACCAAGTGAACAAACAGGATGTACCGGGGATTTGTGTTGAAGATCTAAAGAAAGACAAGAAAAGCACTTGTATTAGTAGTGACACTTATAGAAGTCAAAGGTAATGTATAATTTTGAGTGATGGACTAAATAAATAATGGTACAGGTACAGCTTAGTTCACATGGAAGCTGGTCAGAAATTGTGGTAAGATGGATGATGCTACACAGAGGGATAAACCTGTTGCAGGGTTCAAAACACATGAAACCTAAGGTGGAGTTTTTAGGAACGAAAACCCTACATTTACAGTTAGAACTACAAAGTATTGGTTTAGTTAAAAACATCTCCATGTGTTAGAATGGCCCAGTTAAAGTTTCGATGGAATATAAAATGAGAAACTATAGCAAAACCTGAAAATCAATGTTCACTGCTTACCATCAATCATTATGTATCTGAGGATGGGGTGAACATTATCACAAGCCACACTTATCTGATATTTACATGCAAAAAAATCTGAAAAACCGAGTTTCATTTTCCTTCCACATCACATTTATATGTTACTTTGTGTTGTTTTGTCACAAAAAATCACAACAATATGCAGGTTTCTGGCTGTAACATGTGAAAATATTTTAAAAATCATATCTATGTATACTGTTGCAACACACTGTATTTAATCATCTTCTTCTGCTTCAAAACCTTGACAAAATCACAATGATGAACATAAATGCTAAGCACTACCATAAAACTAGTATTCCATTTGATTCTTCAGTGAATCAAATGAAGAATCATTTGATTAATTGATTAAGGTAGTAAATGTCATTAAAATGTCTGACCTGGTGTTTAGAGAAGGTATAAATGAGTCCTGCATTGATGGAGTTGATGAAAACGCAGAGGCCCACAACAATGAGGTTCTTGAGCAACACCTTGGTGAAGGGAATCTCTATCACTGTCACATTGGCAGCAGACACATTCATTTCTTTAGGTCTGTAAAGAGAAAAGAAAAAGACACTACATTTTTTTATAGAGAACTTCTTTTAAATCAAAAGTGGTTTTCTTTTCCTCCTGTTCATGACACAGATAATCTGTGTCATGTTATACTGTCATGACATAGTGACATTTTTAACAAATATGTGAAAAACATATCTTTATAAAAGTTACTACTACCACTGCAGCTTTATTCTTAGAAATATGGTGACCTTATTGATACCTGCATCAACATGACATGTTTACATATTGTGATAAACTTATATCTTAACATTCTGACGTGTTTAAAAGGATCATGACATTATTTTTAGGTATTGATTATTGGGCAGTTTAAACTATTGCACATCACAATGACGTGTTTACTCAAAGAAAAAGAAATAAATAAGAGACAACACAAAACCATATTAATTTTTGTAACCAAAATGCCCAGAAATTCACTTTGAAAATATGGACAAACATTTAAAACTGATCTCTTTCAAATGTTCGTTTATCAAGTTGTAAAATGTTGACTTTCAAAAACTCATTTTCATCTTTTTAAGACCAACAAAGGGAAAGGAAACCCGCCCTCAAGTATTCTTTTTAGGTATTGCGTTTTTTATTTATTTTTTTTTTTTGATCAAAACTTTATTGAACAGAAGTAGCTCTCAGTCGAGCAAAACAGAGGTGGCGTCAACAGGCACTTCATGCTGTCCTGTTGAAGGAAATTACTGCATACATAGTTCGTTTAAGGTTGCATTTCCGGTAGGATATTGTAAAGGTATTATTTTGTAACTTTCTTTTTGTTCAATATGTTGTCCATTACTTCACAATAAAACGAGTCCTTTGGTTATACAAACGACCTGCGACTTGCGAGGTTCTCCAAGATGGCGTCCATGTATTTTCATTAAATATATACAGTCGCAATTATAAAAGTGCATATTATGCTGCAGCTCATATCCATATTTAAATTGTCTGGTTTTTCTAGTTTTCAGATTCACCCTTTTGAATGTCATTAAACCTGCTGATAACGTTCTCAAGAGTTGTGACATTTGCTACCATTTGACAATGCAACACATTGTCTTAGAAAAGTTGACAGTGTTTTAGTAAGTTATTTTGAGATTTAATACAGGTCACACGAAAAGACTGAAAAAAAACTTGAGATATATATACCTTATTAATATCACTGTGGGCTCACCTTACATAGTAAATACCTTTTTAGGTGCTTCCTGAAGGTTTTGTCCCTTATGCCATAGATAATTGAACTAATAGATCTCGGTAGTATTTGGAAAATTATATAACAAACAAACAGAGAATCTGAGTAATACTTAGGAAGCCATTGCAACACAGCCTGTTTCACCAGGTGTTCTGCATACGTTGCCATGCACAAAAGAAGCTGAAGCCCGTGAAGGAGGACTGTGTTCCTCGCCTTTTTAGCATGTCTACTTGCTGTTCTTGCCGTAAATAGTATGCGGAAATAAATGAAAAAAATAATGCACCAAACGAGAACCAGATATACAATATATGTAATATTCCTTCTCTCTATGATTCTGGGACTTCGAAAAGCAGTTTCCCTAAGGCAAAACACTTGTGTATTAAAATAGTCCAGTGGCTCCGTGGCCAAGGTAATGAAGAGATCAGGGAGAACAGACACCAAGCTGGTGATCCAGATTAAGGAAATCAGCAGCCTCGTTCTCTTGATCGTGCAGATCTGAGCGTGGCGGAGGGGGATGCAGATGGCGATGTAGCACTCCACTGCCATGCAGGCCAGGTTCAGCGGGGTGTTTTCAGTAGTGAAGAGGGCAATCAGTATTAAGATGCAACAGACAAATACATGGATCTTGTAGAGGATGTAGCTAATGATGAACAGTGCAACAGTCAGCGTTACTTGGATCATGTCATTGATCACCAAGTGAACAAACAGGATGTACCGGGGATTTGTGTTGAAGATCTGGAGAAAAACAACAAAAACAGTAAAACAGCACATTATTGAAGCGGTGTGTATAGTAGTCAAGAATTTACATTTTATGTCAAATGATGGACCAAATAATTATGAGGTCTTATGCAATACTGTTGGGAACTGA
Source organism: Poecilia latipinna (assembly GCF_001443285.1). NCBI lineage: Eukaryota > Metazoa > Chordata > Actinopteri > Cyprinodontiformes > Poeciliidae > Poecilia > Poecilia latipinna. The sequence goes on from NW_015115368.1 coordinate 7,202, forward strand.
CAGAAAATGACAGAAATTTTATGTTGCATGTGTTGCATGACAACTATTAATTTTACACTATAAAAATCTGTCCTTTGTGGAAAAGAGGCCCATTGTTTAAAAAACCTGCAGTGAGAGATGGCTTTTCTAATAAATTACTGATCCTAAATGCTAAGAACTTTAAACACTATGCATCATTTTCCTTCCACATCACTTTTCTGTGCTACTTTGTATTGGTCTGTCAAATTAAATCACAGCCAACTTTAGTATGGCTTTAGCATGAAAAACATGTAAAATTGAAATATGTGAATACTTTTGGAAGATACTGCATTTAATATTCTGCTTCAATTTAAATGTAAAACCTTACCATTAGTTTTCTATTCAATATAATTCTGAAATAACTGTATCCTGAAGGCAGTAAATATGATTAAAATAATGACCTGGTTTCCGCAGAACGTATGAATGAGTCCTGCATTGATGTAGTTGATGGAAATGCTAAGAACCACAACAATAACATTCTTAATCACAGCCTTGGTGAAGGAATCCCGGTTATCTGGAACTCCTGTCACATTAGCAATGGATATATTCATCTTTTCCAGCCTGTAAAGAGAAAAGAAGAAAGTGTTTCATCTTTTACAGAGATCCAATATCAAAAGTTTTTTTTTTTGTTTTTTTTTTCTGGTTTTCATAATAGTTGATGGTTGAACTCTAAACCCTATAAAGGTGCATAACTTTGTTTAAGCACTTCTGACACTTACAAACCCAAACTTGCTTTTGCTCAGAAGTTAAGTTTTGGCATTTTGTACATCATGTTGTAAAATTGCTTAGATTTGGAACCACATTGAAACTTTCTGCCCATCAATGAATCTTTAGAAAATGTTATGGTGTCTCTTTTAACATGCTCTCCTTCTTAAAGGAATGATATAACAACAATCACAGGCTCTTCTTAGAGTTTTACAATCCAGCACTCCTGCTTTCTTTTAACACCAAATGAAAATAATTGTTGCATAAAAAACCTTTTTCAACTGTCATGTAAAGTAAATAATCAATTTCAACGTTTAGGCTATCAATCATTAAAAGCATAATATTACAAAAAACGTAATGAGTTGGGAAAAGAGGAGCCTAACTCCATAAATTAATTCACACCTCTAAGCAAAATCTGGGTAATTGCACTAAATATCTATACAAATAATATACTTTTTCATGAAGATGTAAATGCAGGACATTTTCAAGAGGTAAAATAGAAGCACTAACCTTGAACTCAAGATCACCACATCAGCAATTTTGTTTTGTTGTTGTTTTGTTTTGGTTTGGTTTTTGGCTAGATTTTTTTTTTTTTTTACCTGTTCCTTATTCAGGAAGGTTAAAATGTGCTAAAGACATCCAGTTCAACTCAGTCAGCTTGCTTTTATTGTGTGTGAAGATTATGTTTTCCTTTGTTTTAATGCCAAAGTCTACAGGATCTTTGTCAGATTAAAACAACACTAATACTGACATTCTATTCTTTATATAGTTTGGATGGCATCAGTCTAAGGGTTCATTGGTGTGCCTGTGCATACGTACAAACTAGCAGCCCTTGTGATACTGTGTGTGTGTACATGTATGTGTGTGTGTGTGTGTGTGTGTGTATGCATATTTGACTGGATGAAATCTCCAAACATACAAAACCATCTATTATCTAAATCTTTTACTGATCTGTCACTGACACAGTTAAAAAAAATCACAAATACTTGTTCAGTTGCTAGATATGATAGAAAGAAGAAAAAACGAAGACTTTATTTCAAAGCTTCGTACTTCTGTTCTCAGTTCTGTACATCATCCAATTTGGTCAACATGTCAGATCTGTTGTAACATTTTTTTTTTCCCAGATGCCTGCTTTAGAATATAAATTCTGATCATTTTAGGAAATATGCTTACATAGTTACATTATTGTACATAGCTACAATAATGTTTGTTATCTTTCAAGAAAACTAAATAAATTGAATTGTAAAAAGAAGTTGTTAGGGGTTTTGAACATGCTAATAGTGCTTTTTTCATGGGTTACCTTTGCCATGAGTGTTTCTAATGGTTAGTTTTGGATTTTAAGTAAGGACACAGTATATAACATTTCATTAACGATAAGGCTTAAGACTTCAAAGAGAGTTTTAACCTTAGCTCTCTTTGAATGTGCAACAACAGTTTTATGAAAAAGAAACATGGTTTAGATTTTTGTTTGCATTTAGTGAATCTATTAATTCTAATTGTAGGCCCTGCAAGTTTAACTTTTTTCTGTTATGATTCATAAGTTAAAACTTCTTTTGAAAACTTGCAATGCTGCTGCACTCACTTCTACTGGCAATACAACTGGGACATCCTGACATTTCCAGTAATCCTCAGAGTTCAAAAGACAAGTCGTGCTGCAGGATGAGCAAACAAGCATCTCCATAACTCTCTTTAGACTCCAGCTGTAAAGGTCAGGCACAGAGGGGTGGGTTGTTATTTGGGATTCAGTGCCTTATCCACAATAAAACCACCAAGGGGATTTACTAAATGAGCCTTTTGAGAGAGGTTGTTGTGAATGCTATTAAAGAATCAGCAAAGGAAACATTAAGGTGATTATTTATTTGAAATCCCAATTAGGAACAAAGTTCAACATGTTTGATAGCAATCATATGCATAAGGTTAACAAGATTTGGAAGATTGTTTTCAAACAAATCCCCTCCACACAGAGTTTTTAATCAAATCCACCAGGACAGCAGCTTTGTTGCTTACTTTGCAAACTACTTTTCACTTTGTTTAGTTTATTATGAAGTTAAGTTGTCCTGTAACTGGTGGGCTGCCAATTCAAACCCTCTGTCTCACTCACTTTTCCACTGGGTGCCATTCGGTTGTCTATAGTCAGTGTGTCTCTACACTCGGTTGAGAAGTTCTGCAAATGTACCAAATTTCAAACTTCTATGATAAAGTTAGACATTGTGACTTTCAAATGTAAGAACTCTTTTGAATTCTTAAATGTATTGCACAACTGTCACTTATGCAAAAATGTTTAGGCCTCAAAAAAAAAAAAAGAAACAATTTCAGTGAAGGGTAATAAACATTCAAATTGCGATTGACCTTTGCACAGCTTCCCTCCCCACAGGTTTTATTTAAATCTAAAAAACAAAAAACCTGACAGTATTCAGGCTAACGCTACAGTTTCTATTGATGTTCTGATCAGCATTTTTACTTTGATACATATGGGCGCCACAAGACCCATTTCTCTAATTGGCTGTGACACCATGAATAACCAGAAGACGATGAAGCGTCTAAAAGTGAAGTTTTTGTTAAATGTGCCTCTGAGGTGTAGTAGTGGAGAAGGATTTTATTCCAAACAAGCCCATTTTCCAAACCATTGTAGCACTTGGCTAAGTGTTTTGCTAAAAGTGTCTAAATTGGTGCATAAAATGGTTCATAATTGTTCAATTGTAAAGTTCCAGTATTTTTGTCGGATGTATCTGTAGTTCTGCAGTCACACCAGTAGGTGGCAGTAGTATCATACAGAATCGTCAACCAGTTGTGTGTAGGACAAGGGACACACCTAAAAGTTGCAGGACTGTGGCCCACAAAGACTGTACAGACCATTGCTATGAAATATAATTTAATCACTTTAAATAACACCTCATCTTACTTTCTAACACCTACTTCTTACTTTATGCATCTAAATTAATTTATTATGCAACTATTTTTCCTCAGGATTAGTAACCAATATGTCTCAAAAATATTTACTTCTGTTAGAAATCACATGGTGGATGTATAATACCCTGACACTCTGCATACGCTAGACAGACTCCACAGATTATTTTAAAAAAAACAACTAGAGACAATTTTATTCAGACAGACCTTTGATTACTGTTGTTTTTACTTTTTGTTTTGACTTTGTGAAGCACTCTGTGATATGTCTGTGAAAGGTTTTATAAAAATAAGATATTACTTTACGACTTGTTTTATATACATTATAGAATTGTTTGAAATACATTTATTTGATAAAGAAAAGTTTATTAAGAAATTTAAGTTCAACACAGGTTATATTATACACAAGACTGAATAACTAAATTAGAAGTATAGGTTTCACTGAGAGTTTTACACATTGTACACAGTAAATACGTTTTTATGTGCTTCCAAAAAGTTTGAACCCTTATGTCATAAATAACTGAACTAATGAATCTTGGTAGTATTTGGAAAATTATATAACAAACAATTCATCAGAGCAATTTCAACACAGCCTGTATCGCCAGGGGTGTTGCGTATGTGTCAGGAGGCCTGCTTGTGCGTCTCAACAATAGCATTTAGCTACCTTGACATTAACTGAGGTTTGATATATCCCTTCCTGAGTTTGGTAATTTAAACATTTCCCAATTAAACCTCAGGATAACTTTGTTAGATTATTTTCTCCTGTGAAGATTTATTTGTTTTCCCTCACTTTTTCAATAAAATGATTGATTCACATAGATAGGGAGAGATTAAGAAATTGTGAGATTAATGGCCAATTCCTTCTCTAACATCATTATTTGTCAGGTTATACTGAATAGTTAATTTTCATTTTGGTCACAACTTTTGGAGTACAAAGTTCCAGGCCCATAGATATGTGCTGTAATGTTCAAGTACAAGCATTATCAGAGTCTGGCCCTCATTACAGGCAGTTTGTTGGCCTTGTTTCCAGTGAAAATTGGACTCACCGCAAGTTCCCCATTGTCACTGAATATTTTCAGAAACTGAATCTAAAGGTGCAACCAAGGTGATAAGGGGATTCATTTTTGTAAATATAACCATCTTTGATTGTAACAAAACTGTGTTTGAAAAAAGTCTTAGATACGGCTTAGAGTTTACATTTAGTGGATTTAGGTCATGTATTTTGTTATGATTCATAAATGCAAACTTCTCTTTCAAACTTGCAAAGTTATTGCACTTACTTCCTTTTTGCAATACAGTAGGGATATCCTAACATTTCGAGTAATCCTCAGAGTTCAAAAGTCAAGTGATGCTCCAGGACAAGCAAACAACCATGTTGGTAATCCTCTTTGGACTCCAGCTGTAAATGTCACACACAGAGGGGTGGGTTGTTATTTGGGATTCAATGCATTATCCACCATACAACCACAAGGGGCTCTATTAAATAAGTCTTCTGAGAGAGGTTGTTGTGAATGTTATTAAAGAATCAGTAAGAAAACATTAGACTGATTAGTTGAAATGTCTGTTCCAATTACATAAAACAAAGTGCAGATGATTAAGGTTAATGATGTTAGAAAGATTCTTTTCAAACTAATTCACTGCACACAAGGCCTTTAATCAAATCCATTAGGAGAGCAACTTTATTGCTCACTTGGATAACTGCTTTTCACTTAGTTTAGTTTACTTTTATGAAGTAATCTTTTTTTCTTACTTGTTTATGAAAATATTTTTGATATTCTGTTGGTGCTTTTCCCCCTAAATTTCAAATAAACTCACTGAAAGGAAATTTCTCTATATTGACCAAGAGCATTATGACCTAATAACTTTTCAAATTAAAGATATATATTAGGTAACAACTAGTGTTTTTTTATACTTCTGTTGTGTTTTAAAAAACTTCACACATTTTCTTGAAGTTTCTGGGTGAAATTTAATGGGCAATTTTGATTTTGTTTCTTCCTCCAAACTTCCAGTTTGAACAAAATATACAGATTAGGAGGCCCAACCATTTGGTTTTCTTTACGTCTACTGCCTTGTGACCTAAGGAGATGAACTTTTCTCTTTTTCTTTACTATTGACAATATTTCCTGTTTCTTGTTGTTCCCTTTCCTTATGCTACAAAGATTTCTGGAAAAAACAACAAAAAGAAACTGAAGTTGCTACAAAGATGATTTTTTTGTTGTTATTGTCTTTGGGACTTACTGAGGTCACTTAAAAACATTTGACTAAAATTCAATTTAATTACTGAATAATAAATCCATTTTAGCCAGAATTGTTAACAGCCTACAATTCTCTAAAGTGTGGCCAAAAAACATCTGCATATCTAAAAATAGTAAAAAGTAAGGACCAAAAAAAGAAAATGTAAAACACTCAGCAGCAAAATGTTTAGTCCTTTATTGCCCTCTTTGGTTTGATACAAAGTTTCATTACAAAAATACAAAAGTAGTTATCAGAAAATATACAAAATTATACAGATATTCCAAAATTAAGGGCTATAAATTTATGTTGGTATTATTGGTACAAACCAAAATAATTAAACACCTAAACTAACAAGAAATTTCTATCGATTTAGGATGAAATTTCTAAAATCAAATAATGTAGCTTCTCAAATATATATATATTATATTTCAGAATATTTGATAAATGCTTAAAATTATAAATATTCTTAAAAAATAAAAGCAGTAAGTCCTTCAGCATTGGCAGATTTCTCTATTGAATTAACACCACAGCTTCAGTAAACATTAAGACTCAAAATTTCTTAAATTCCCTTTTATATTAAAACCATTTCTACTTTTTGATGATTTGGTTTGAGAATTTGCTCTGGAGGCAAAACATAAAAAATGTTATGTGACATAAACCAGAGAGTTGATAGAAGTGGCATCAAGAACTCGTGTCCTGCTTTGGTGTCTTTGTGTTTCTGCTGCTGGTTAAAAAAATTAAATTAAAAACTGCAACCTGCCATCAATACATATTTTGTCAAACTGTAAAAAGGGTTCGGTATAAATAGTGCACTGAATGACTGTGACTATAAAGAAACTTGATAATTTAACTGTGAGCTGACGTCTTGTACCTAAAATACATTCATTACATCTAGTTTACAAAAAACAGACACCCTGCTTAGATTGGCGTGCTTGTTAGAAATAAACCAGTAACAAAATGCTGTTTAATAAACAAAGGTATTGATTATGTTCTGTGTAAAAGAACACTGTAAAACAGGGGCAAGTTTTGAGGTTGTATTTTTTTTTTTTTTTTTTAATACAACATTTTTTACAGCTACATTGTACATTGGTGTTTGGGAATTTTATTCATCTATACCACTTACAGCTACAACAGAAATATTTTTTTCCCCAAACCATAAACTGTAACATATTTCTAACAGAGTTCCTAAGATCTGTGAAGGTGTTGTAAAATCATCAGTTTAATGTGAGAGGTGTCATGCTGTAGATCCCAGTTGGTTAAAGTTTTCCAGGATGAGTCTTTTTCTTCTTTTTCCCTCCGGTTTTCCTGCTGTCCTGTGTGGTCACTCTGTTTGACCACATCACTTCCTGGACAGGAGCTGGTTCTCCAGTTGCTCCAAACGGGCAGCCATAGAAGCTAGTGGATATTTTATTAAGGAGCAACAAATAAAGGAATGCTGCAGCTGCTGCTGTGTTATGGTGATTTGCAAAAGCCTTCATACTCCTTACACTTTTTCACAAATGTTGCTTATTTTTCCATTTGACTGAACGTTTCAAATCATAAATATATATAAAGAGTAACACTTGCATGCTAAAGATCTGTTGAATTATTTTGAAAGGATATGTTTTTGTGTGAACTGATCCAGGCTGTTCATGGTGGCCTGCTGGAACTCCACCAGGTTCTCACAGGCACATGGATCCTTTACTTCAACCTCCCCCTGACTCTCCGCTGCAGACAAAAAATATAAAAATAAAAATGTTGTTCTCACAAAGTTATTACATTCATTATTCATTTACATTTTTGAGATTTTGAAGTAAAGGTCAACAAGTCTGTCTGTTCAAATTTCAGACTTTATATCAACTTATATATGATTTATGGTGATTTTCTGTTGCCTTATATTTTAATGCAGTTTCCTGAGAAACTGCCATGTTATAAGTTTGCCAGTAGATGGCGACAAACAACAGGGCATCTTTTGTTATTGAGTCACAGTACTTCATCTGATGGGTGAATATTGATTAGTGCATAGTGAAATAAATAAAAGGTTGTTTTTTTTCCAATTCTTCAGTTGATAATATAAAAAGATTTATTGCCTAAATCTAATCAATGAAGAATGTTATGTAAAAAACACATAGAAAAAAAACAAGGGAAAATGATTGATTCTTGTTATTTATAATCTTTGCAATTTAAACTTCCTCCTCATGAGGATTTGTTTGTTTAGATCTTTTCCTTGGCCGTTTCTTTCTTTCTTTCTTTTTTTACCTGGGCACACATTAAGTTTGAGGTTGTCTGCGATGGTGTTGATGGCACTGAAATCTGTCGTGTAATAGAAATGTTTTTCCACAGGATCAGAGGCAATCTCACGCAGCTCATCTTCCACAGCTTTGCCCACACCAACAGCATACATGGTGATTCCTGCAAGCATACAGATAGACATTAGCTCAAAATGTATACTAAATGCTTTAAAATGTACAATGAATTTGAAAAATTAACATGAACTCATAACAGGCAGGAATTACATATTATAGAGTTTTTAAATGATTTTTTTCATCAGTAACTTTCAAAAACATAAACTGGGTGCACAAAACTTAATTCATTGAGAATTTTCCCCAGTCAAAATTATATGTACATATATGTGCAAATACATATGTATAGTAAATACACCCCGCCCCCCCTATTTGGTTAAATGTCACATGGCAAACAACATAACCATTAACAAGATTCTGGCAGAATTCAGGCTGGACATTTTAACCCACTTATTACATAAAATGGTGCATTTTATTTATAACAGTTGGCATGCTGACTGTTAAGAATAGCCTAAGCATTTTTTAACAGGGATGAGTCTGCCATTTCAGGAAAGGACCCTGCAGAGGATTAATGTTGGCCTGTCTGTGTGTCGTGCTGCGTGCCTGGAATCAATATCTTGTTGAAAGACCAAACTGTTTCAGAGTTTCAGTCATAGCTGTTGATTTAATACACAGATGTAGAATGTTAAGGTAGCACTTCTTCTGACGATGATGCTACCACTGAAGGCTTTCACAGATTCCCCTGCATTTAAAATATCATCTTCACTTTGAAAACACATCTCTTGTTGTGGTTGAATAGCTCCATCTTTGTTCATCTGATTATGAAACCTCTCTCCAGGAGGGATTTGACTTGTCCATGTAAATAGCTGCAGTAAAGCTTGAGAGTGTTCACTTTGGAGAAATTGTTTTTTCTTGGTTAGTGCTTTCTCTGTGGACACTGCTGTTCCAACAGGTTTTAGTTCATGGTTTAGTGGGTCCTATATGATCCCCGGTCATCCTAACCAATTTATTTAATTTGACAGTGGATAGTTTGGGTCATGTGGGTAAAACTTGGACACGGTTTGGTTTTCCAAAAGGGCAATGATCCCAAACAAACAATCTAGGTAGTTTTAGAGCCGATAAAACTGGCTAGCATGTTGCATGAAAACAAAGTTTTCAAACTTATTGTTTAAAGTACAAAAATGAGATTAATGACCATGATGAATGTCAACCTTTTATAGATAGAAAAAAAAACGAACTGGTACTGACCGGCTTCTTTAGCCTTTTTGGCGTATTCGCTGATGTCATCTTGGGATCGCCCGTCTGTGAAAACCAGTCCAATGCGGGGGATGTTGCGACTGGCTGGACGGGCGCCTTCTGCTTCTGAGAAGCTGTACTCCAGCATGTGTTTAAGTGCCAGACCTGTCATTGTTCCTTTTTCCATGTAGTCAACCTAGAAGAATAGATGTTGTAAAGCCATTAAACAATTCTGTTGTGATCATTTTGCCTCCGAGTGAAGCAGATTTTAGCACATAAGGATAATTTCACGTGTTTTATGCTACCTTCATGACTGCAGCTTTGATGTCTTCAGCAGTGTGGTACATGTTGAGTGGGAACTCTGTCCTGACCCGGCTGGAGTACTGAACCAGACCGACTCTGGTACCATGAGCAGACACGTCCAGAGAGTCGACAACCTGAAGGGTGTCAGGAAATAAGCAAGACATCAGCTGCTTCTTCCAGTTTTTATTTCTTTTGTTCACTCCTAAAATAAAATCCAACTCTACTGTAAGAATATTTTCTTGTACCGAGGGTGGAAAATACAAATACTAACCTAATATATTTATTACTAAGTTTTCTTTAAGTAAAATCAACATTTACATGATGCATTTGTCACAGTTTTGTGGTCTGTTGATCATGTTGTCAACACTGTAATACATCACAAATATGTCAGAAAAAACAACTACCTGATTGACAAACTTTTTGACGAGCTCAAAGTTTTGAGGGCGGACGCTCTTAGAGCCGTCGATCAGAAGCACCAGGTCGATGTTTGCAGACTTGCAAGCTGAAATAAATACAAACAACAGATGGGTTGTGTTTGCTCCATAAAGGAGAGGATGCTGATTCTGTTCTAATTGTCTATCTGTTAAAACATAAGATACAGATCCCTCCAAAAAGACAGTGGTAAGGAAATATTAATCCTGAAGACAAAAACACTACTACAATAGACAACATTTAGCACAGTATTAAAGTATTAAAGCAGTTTGAGCATAAAAACTAACTTAAAAGTACAGCATTTTTTAAATAATCATTATTTATAGTTATTTGAAACACCTTTCTTCATGTTAGAAAACATATTCCCCTTTAAAAAAAGATGACAGCTCCAACATTTAACTACCGTAGATTTTTTATTAATTTATTGAACGGTGTTTTTCAGATTAGAATCCATTTTGGTCTCGTAGTTTAAAAGTGGTCAGGTCCTGACCCTTGTTCTCCTTCCAGAGATAAAAACTTTTAAAGATAATCCTCTCAAGCATTGAGCTATTTTTTATTCAGACAGAGCTGAGCTGCTTTTCACATCAGTGCAGGTTCATCTTCAACATCTCATTTATCTTCATTTCACTTCCAAGAAATCCTAAATCTTCTATTCTTTATTTTCGCCAATAAATGTTGCTCCTATATAATGCCACCAATTCTTTTAAGGGACTTTTGTCGCTATTATCAATATCAATTCATCATAAAAATATATTTCAAAATCAAAACTTAATTTAGATGTCAGCAATGCCTTGGACTCAAGCCCAGCAGCTCCATCACTAAAACGTTATCCAATACAAGAATTGTTGTACTCTGTAGTTAAAAATGTATATTTCTGCATATATCAGTCCCTGTTTGTGTCATATTGATTGACATTGTGCATCACAACACAACAAATAATTCTGCTAATATTTAAAGAATTAAGATCAATGCAGTCACAAAAAAAAAATAACTTTTTTTTTTATCAACATGTAGCTTTAGTATTTCTATAAAGGATAGCAATGCTACAGCCCTGCAGCTAGGAGGAATGTATAGGTTAACTATAGTTGTACTGATGGCATTTGTTTTAATAAATAATAAATATATGTCATGGTTTTTCACATTTAAAATTAAATTTAAATAAATGTGGAATCTGTTAAAACATATTTAGTATGTTCTGACAAAATACATCTGATACAGTTTTTATTAATACTCTGTATTCATTTATGCTTTTTCTTCATAATGTTTGTAACTAATCAGGTCAGTATCTTATAGTGATACTGACCTGATTTCTTAAGCGTCTTATAATAAATCTCTATAGGTTCACTTTAAGTTCCCAGTGTGTGCCAGGCTGATTTATAAAAAACTTTCCATGTCTATCAATCATGTTTTTCTTTAAGGGTTGGACTTACTGCCGCATGTCTTGCCATCATCCTGAAGCAGTTGTCCTTCAGGACAGATACAGTGGTAAGATCCAGGGGTGTTTACACACTGGTAGTCACAGCCGTGCTTCACCGTGTTGCACATGTCCATGTCTAAAAAAGTACAAATTCATTAACTATTACTCAACAAAAGATGCTTAAAGAGACAAAACACATGCAGCATGTCATGCTGTGATAAATGATGAGACATTGACAATGAAATTCAAAGGTTATTGCAAATTAAGAAGATTTCTAAGCAATACAAATTTCTAAATTCAAAAATATTTCAACTAATAGTTATTGCAACACCAAATTGATCAAACCAAAGGACAATGTAATTGTTGTACTTTTCTTTCTCCCAGTAATCTTTGACTTGACAACAAACCCGCTGCTTTTGTTGCCCAGTCATTATTAAATTAGACATATTTCATAATAAAACATTGTTTTTCTACCAGTATTTTTTCACAAAGTTGTTTTTATTGCACAAAAGCAAAGCAATGCGTTTCCTGCTAGATGATCCTCCTGAGACACATTTCTCCCTCATCTTTTCTGGAAAAGGGCTGCCTCTTTCTCAGTCAGCACTTAATCATCTTATGTTTGGACTTTTATAACCTTACCTTATAAATATTTTTGATTGAATTAAAACCTGGACGTCTGGCAGGTGGAAGAATAACAACAACGCTTGCTGGCAGATTTTTCAGACAGGTGGGAGTTGTGCATAAATGATGTGTGACAACTCAACCTAATCTGGTGTGTTGGACGATGCCTAAACTGAATAATATATTGTATTACTATATTTCCTTGAATCAAAATGTCCTACTTTGATGTAAAGGTTTATAAGCTAACAAATACTGGATGTCCAATTCATCCAGTATTTTGAAGTCACTTCTGGCCATTAAAAGATCACAACAATGACACAAAATGTAATTTTAAGATCAGAGGTTAATAATGAATTTTTACATTCAGTTATATTGCATTTTGCTGACGAGTCTCTTTGTTGATCAACTGTACACACATTAAACAGAGAAGAGGTTTAATCAAGTTTTGAATGTCAATTTTCAGGCAATTAAGAAGATTTGACTTACAAACTGTAAATCAGTGCTGCTTAAAAGAGCAAAATATAAAATTATTCTACAAATGAGCTGGGAAAGATAAAGGCAGAGAAACAGTAGTGATGAATGGATTACATTTAATCAGCAACTGGCCTGCAGAGAAAGCAAATGAAAAAAAAACAAAAAAAAAAACAAACGGATTCACTGACTTGTGCAAGTCCTCTTGTCCCTGTTGAGTTTGAATCCTTTGTTACAATCACAGGTGAAGACGCCCGGGGTGCTGATGCAGATCTGTTCACAGTCATGTTTCCCCTCAGCACAGAGGTCAATGGCTAAAGCAACACAGACATGCACATAGATGTTTTTCCAAGTCAGAGTTAAAGTGCAACACATTATGAGTTTCTTTGTCAGCAAAACCAAGGACATGGTGACGGCCTTCTCAACAGAGTTCTGACTGCAGAACCATCTGTTGAGATTCTCCTAAAATACAAAATATATTGTGGCAATACAGCCTTATGATGTATATAATTTATTTCCTCTTTTGTTTAACTTTATTTATTTAACTAGAGCAGTGCCCATACGCAGCTAAATTTTATGTAGTCTTAAAGCAGGATCTCAAAACGTAGCACACATTCAGATTTACCCAACAAAGTATCTTGAAACACTCATAACAGTTTCATATTCAAAAGGTGACACGAATCAAATACAGGCTGATTTCATCTATCTAAAGCTAATAGGCATAAATATTGCATATTTAATAAAAAACCTGAGCAGCTCTTCTCATCCTCATTGAGCCTGTATCCCTTTTTGCAGTCGCAGGTGAAGATGCCCGGGCCCATGTTCACACAGACGTGGTCACAGTCATGTTTTCCCTCAGCACAAAGGTCAATGGCTAAAATTAGACACAATAATTAGTTTCAAGCTGTTAATTGGTACATTTTTATAAACAAATACATATAACTCTGTTGCCTATTTTAAAAAAATAGCTTTGTATAATTAAATATAGCAAGAAGCATTAAGACCAACAGTATTAATAAGATTTAACAGAAAAAGCAAATGAAGAGGATAAAGGGGAGGATAGGTATTTTTAGTCTTTTTCTTGTTTAGTGAATGGTAAAGTATCTATTAAACAAGAAAGAATAGACCTGTAGTTAGTGATGTAAAGAGTTTTCTACCAAGATGGTGAAATTAATCTTATGATTACATTTAGAAAAACGTGGTTTGACTATTAAATGGAAATATGGAAAAGTTCATGTTCAATAAAACCCTCTTTTAGTTTTTGTAGTCTGTTGTCTGGGATGTTGCCAATCATTCTAACCACTAAAATGATTGACAAACTTGTATCAAAGCTTGGTCTACTGATCATATCTATGCTTTTATCACATTGCCCATTTTTCTGTTCTAGTAAAAATGCTAAGAACAATTATATGGTTTAATGACTAGTAACATTTTGGTTGGTATTTTTTTCAGACATTGACAGTTTTATGTTTTAGATCATCTATTTTGTGCATTTTTTAAATGTTAGATTGAGCAACATACTGGATAGTATACTTATATCTAAATATTTAATCTGATGTGTGTAGGTGATAGGAGGATCGAGGATGTAAGGCCAATTAGATCCAACATATTTAAAGACTAGTGAGATAGCTGATTTTGACCAATTTAACAAACATGAAATACTGAACCTTGCAACAACAGTATATATTTTATATTTTACAAAAAAATTAAAGAAAAATAATTAACTCCAACTTTGCTGTTAGATAGGTATAATACCCATTATCCTTGGATTTGTGTAAATATGAACATATGGCTATGTGTGTATTTTTGTGGGGGCCCGACTAACGTGTGCAGGTCTTCTTGTCCCCGTTGAGTCTGTATCCCTCGTTGCAGTCGCAGGTGAAGATGCCGGGCCCCGAGTAGACACAGACTTGTTCACAGCCATGTTTTCCCTCAGCGCACAGGTCAATGGCTAAATTACACACATTAATTTAGTTAAATTCCCAATCTATATTTCCATAAAGTTTCTGACAAAGTCATCAGACATTTCTTACTCAAAACATGACATTTGTATTTGTACAGTTTCTCTTTTCTTCTGAAGAAGCATCATGATAACAAGACATAAGACAAGACAAGAAAGAAAGAGGATAATTTATCCACGGTTGCTATATGAAGGTCAGGACTTGATATATGTAAAATCCAATAATGAACCAGGAAAGAAAAAAAAACATAAAACTAATTAGAGCAATAAAATGTCAAAGAAGAAAAGCAAATAAAAACGCTTGTTGAATGTTTTTTTTGTTAGTTTTCAAGCAAATGACAGCAGGAAAAACTAGACTATAAAGTTAGTAAAGTGAAGCATTTTTAATCGAGGACTATTTTGAAGATTGTAACATTAACTTAAAGCTTACTTTTAAAATGTCTCATACAATTTTTGTCGTTTTTAGCACAATGATTCATGTTATACCAAAGCCAGTGGACCCGAATCCTTATCCTCAGGATCAACTGTCTGATATGTTCTGGATATGGCTGGTTTTTTTTTTGTTGTTGTTGTTGTTGTTGTTTTAAAGAATAGGTCATAAATACATTTCTGCAGTGCTTGATGGCATGCTAAGATGGTCATGTAAATATTTGAGAAAGCACTTATTAAAAACATGCAGGGCAGTGGGTCCCAAGGACCAGGGCTTGGGACAACTGATTTTGTTATTTAGGCAGATAGTATAACAAATTGCATAGTGAAAAATGTAGAATTTTTAGTACTATAAATCCAACTAATTTCTCACACTATAAACTAACATTACTGAAAATTACTTAATAGTATTAAATGATACTTGAAAAGTTGTGTTTTCAACTTCAAAATAAGTATCACATCATCTGCATAAAGTATTACTTTTGTTGAGATTAGTAAATTAGTTAAATCATTATGATTACTATTAGGTGTTGAGATGCTTTACCAAGGCCGAGAAAGAGTCACACGCTGTTAGACAAAGGGCCCATAGTAAAGAGTTACATTTTTGATTCTGTTAGACACCAAGGTCCATTTCTCACGAGAAACAGAAACTTATCAGGCCACAGAGGCATGGTATGATTTCAGGGAGTGTCTTCCGTCCATATAATCAGCTGCCCTCCTCTTTTTCCTCAGACGCTGCACAGACTTTTTTAGAAACTCTTCTCGGATGTAATGGTAAAGTGTCTCCTTTCAGCGCTGAAAGTTAATAAAATAAGTAAAGTCTGAATGCTTTTCTTGGCTGATTTTATGCTCCGTGTGTCAATACAAATTATGATTCATCGATTGAGATTCCCAATCTCAACACTTTGTATTTACTTGCACTGTCATTTAGACAGTGTTAATTGTACCTGCACAGAATTTTATAAGGTAAAGTTTAGTCATCTCATTTGATTAGCAGTAAGTAAGTAAGTAAGTAATATATAGTGATATTGATGTAACCTTTTATACAAATACTAAGTGATTTTTGAGTTTTAGAAAAAAAAGAGAGTTTCGCAAAGAGAATGTTCAAATAAATGTTTAAACAAATACATAAATATGATAATAAATTACATTTTTAGTCCATATGCACCACAAACGTATGGATTAAAAACAGAGACATGATGTGTGCTAACCATCCTAACAAACCTTTTCATTTTTGCACAAAAATCTTGGAAGCAGCAAAAAATATTTTATACTTTCCTAAGAAATAATCGAAAGAGGAAAGAAACTGTCATTTTTGTAAGACATATTCAACAGAAGGAATGACGCATAGATCTCTCTATGTAGATATGTCTGTACATGTGTGTATTTCTGTGATGGCCTGACTAACGTGAGCAGGTCTTCTCGTCCACGTTGAGTCTGTATCCCTCGTTGCAGTCGCAGGTGAAGACGCCCGGTCCCATGTAGACACAGACTTGTTCACAGCCATGTTTTCCCTCAGCGCACAGGTCAATGGCTAAATTGCACACATTTATTGAGTTAAACTTGTTAATCATTAAGCATTCCTTAAACATTTTCAAACTACTTGGAAATGTTTCCACAGTTCCAACAAGTAAAAAGAATGTTTCCCATGTGGGCATTTTTAACTTTCAAATAATCCCTGTATTTAAGTAAAAGTTAGATTAGTAGATTTAGTAAGCAACCATTTGGAAGACCTCAAAAGCTCTCAGTCCTTGGAAAAGTATTCCCACAAATTATCCCAATATCATGGATTGTAATATTTTGGAAGTATTTAATTAATAAATAATTCTGGATCACTTCTTCGAGAAAATGCAAAAATTGTGTTTCTAAATAAATATTAGCTGGAACAATAAATGTTGTCAGATACTAAATGTTACGTCTAAAAGCTTTCCTGATCAAAGTTTCAGCCATTAGAGTCAAATATGAAGTCTGTGTAGTAGCCTGAGAGTAGACTTTAAATTTTACTTCAGGACAATAAGGGCAGAAGCATCTTCAACCTTATCAGATTTAAATAATGTAGGTAATTGTCAGATTTGTGTAATTCTACAAATGTCTGTATAAGTATGTATTTTTGTGAGAAACACAAAACTGACTAACGTGAGCAGGTCTTCTCATCCCCGTTGAGTCTGTATCCCTCGTTGCAGTCGCAGGAGAAGACGCCCGGTCCCATGTAGACACAGGCTTGTTGACAGTCATCTTTTTCCTCAGCGCACAGGTCAATGGCTAAATTATACACAATAATTGAGTTATCTTGTTGGTTTTAAAACACAACCAAAATGAAATAAATATAACTGTCTTGCACCTTTTAAAGTAAAAAATATAAAGTCAAAACTCTAATCGGTTTAGTCAGCAAGACACATCTCCAATTTTGCCTATAAAATGAGGGGAGGTTGACTTTTTTTACACAGAGTTTTTCCAATTTAATTGATTGTTTTCATAAATAATAACAGTATGAAATGTATTAGCTGGGTTGATTGTATTGTATAGGTTAAAATCTGTGGCTCGACTAACGTGTGCAGGTCTTCTTGTCCCCATTGAGTCTGTATCCCTTGTTGCAGTCGCAGGTGAAGACGCCGGGCCCCGAGTAGACACAGACTTGTTGACAGTCATGTTTTTCCTCAGCGCACAAGTCAATGGCTAAATAACAAACATTCAGTCAATTAAAATTGTTTTTCTGCAGCTTTCTTATCAGCCTTCACAAATGATTTTTATGAAATAATTTATAAATTACTTGCTGAATCTAATAAGTAATATGTGGTATATATAAGCTGTTTTCTCATTTGGCAGTTTAATAATTCATGTTTTCAAACTGAAGCAAAAAAATGTCCATCTTATTTGCAAGACAGGTCATTTACATAAGCTTGCATCAAGATATAGATCCCAGTGTCTAATTTTTGTTGAGTTGATAACAGTATAAGATTGACTATTTCATTACTACTTAATCCCTTAAATAAAGCTTATCTCACCAGGCGTCATAGGATTTTCTATACTTAAATAAGATATTTGCATTTTTCCTTAAAAAATAAATGTTTACAACTGCATGTGACATGTTTTCAGATAAAATAAGTGTGATGTCTTTAAACTCTCTTGCAGAACATTCCAACAATTACAGTGACGTGTGGAAGCTGTTCAGTGGTTATAGTTTTGGTTTCAAAATTAGAAGTGGGCAAAAAGTTTAACTTTGTTGTTGAGTCCTTTATCCCTAGATATGTCTGTCTGTAAAAGTGTGAGCAGGTGTATTTTTGTGATAGCCGGACTAACGTGAGCAGGCCTTCTCGTCCACGTTGAGTCTGTATCCCTCGTTGCAGTCGCAGGTGAAGATGCCGGGTCCCGAGTAGACACAGACTTGTTCACAGTCATGTTTTCCCTCAGCGCACAGGTCAATGGCTAAATTGTAAACATTTAAGTTAGATGTACCATTTATGTAACCATTTATTTCTAAAACCTTTAGCAATTGCAGAGAAATTTACTCTCAAACAATATAAAAGTAATATAGTTTGCAGTCTCGCACATTATAGCTACAGTGAGGGTATGTAAAGGAGCTCTTCTAAATATTCAGGTTTTTATGTCTTTGTTAGAAAGTGGTATTTATTAATTATTATCTGGATGAGTCATCCACTGAATTTGATTTTCTAAAGCTATGGCGAAAAACAGTTGCACTCATATTGTACCAGGATTCAACTGTCTTTAGATAGTAAAAAATAAAAATAAAAAAAATGACACTAACTTCAATCTGTTGATTTTATGTGTGCATATTTACATATCTTTATATATGAGGATTGTTTAGAAACACTGACTAACGTGCACAGGTCTTCTCGTCCACATTGAGTCTGTATCCCTCGTTGCAGTCGCAGGTGAAGACGCCCGGTCCCATGTAGACACAGACTTGTTGACAGTCATGTTTTCCCTCAGCGCACAGGTCAATGGCTAAATTACACACATTTATTGAGTTAATTTGGTCCTGTATTAAATCTTTTTTTTACTGAAAACACACTGTGAGAACAGGCCTCAAACATGGTAAAATACATGTAATCATCTGTTTCACATATGCAATCACCAGTAACCTCTAAATAGCCCCTGTACTCCTGTTGTTATAAATCAGAATAGTTGACAATCTGTCATTAAAACACATTTTTTCTGTTAACAATAATTACATGGTTCTGAGTCTTTGAAGATCTGTGTGTTACCAAAAGGTCTTAAATTGTCTTTTTTTTTCTTTTTTTTTGTCTAAATTATCCTGAGATCCAGGTGTTGTTTGCCTCGCTGCATCTATAAACGAGTGCATGTGAACAGGACGTGCACATAAACAAAAACACCACTAGATGGGCATGTCTGAGTTTTATAGCCGTTAAAACATTCTGTATTTGCTGTTCAAAAGGTTCATATTGGTTTCAGATTGAATTGTTGTTTAAAGGAGGTACATATTTTCAAAAGTGATGACTGTCAGTGCCATGATGGTTGTGACATGAGTGTGAGAGTAAACCCGATGCAAATACACTGGGTTTCTTGTTTACAGTATATTGTGTTGTGCCAAGAAAATAAATATAATAATGAAAAGTTGTTTGCTAACTTTTGTGGAGTGGTGGAAATATATTAGGAACACAAACAAATGCTTTTGGAAATGGCAGCTGTGCAGTGTTAATTGTCATCATTTAACCTCACTTCATCAGATTAAAAGGACAGGGCAAGCGCTGCTACAGCCTAGTTTGCATCAAGTTATAGCAAGAAGCAAGAGAAATTCAGCAAAGCATTTATGATTTGCATGAAGCCAGCCAGAAAATGAATATTTCAGCATTTGATTTAGAGATTTAAATCCATTTGATGTTGCAAACTGCATGGCTAATTACAAACAAAATCCAGGTTTGGCTTAAATGGAACTGCCGTATTTTCCGCACAATAAGGCGCACCTTATAGAATAGACGCTACAGTAGATAGAGGCTGGAGTTACGCTATGCATCCACTAGATGTAGCTCCACTAAAGGGAATGTCAACAAAACAGTCCGACTCCGGTGGGCGAGGAGAGCCTTCCGCAACTGGGCCGGGGCGTGGCCGGACGATGGTCACCCTTCTCAGTCCGCGCACAGCATGTTCATGGAGAACGTGGTGCTAAATGACCTGCAGACGACCTGATTCTAGATAGGTCAGTCAAACTTTATTAACAAATCAGCGTTCTGACAACTATCCCAGCATGCACCGCGCGCTTCTTATTCTACGGGCGAAAATGAAGTCGGCGGCTGCTTACCGTAGGTGCCAGACCTGTTGTAGCTCAATATTGATCCATATATAAGGCATACCGGATTGTAAGGCGCACTGTCGGCTTTTGAGGAAATTGAAGGTTTTTAGGTGCGCCTTATAGTGTGGAAAATACGGTACTCTATTTATTGTCACATTAGTGACTAATATTGCTAACTTCAAAGCTAAGTCAACTAACAAGAAAGTTCTCCAGGAGCCTATATAATCTTTTATGGTAAAGTAATATTGCAAGTATTCATAAAATAATCACAGCTGTGGCTGCCAGATGAACTCAAATCCTTTTTTATAGTTCAATTTATAGATTACTCAAACAAGTAAAACTATCCAGCTGAACAAAACATTTTTTTAGCATTTTTTAGAAAATAAACCAATTTTCCATTTCAATAAAAAAATTGTTTGACATGAATTCATGCAAACAAAATCTTGATTATTGTAAAAATAGCAATTTATTTTGCATGTGTCAAACTGGAACATGTAAAGACAGTGAGGTTTGTGTGAGTGTGTGAGACTGACGTGAGCATGTCTTCTTGTCGTCATTCAGGTGGTAGCCTTGGTTACAGTCACAGGTGAAGGAGCCAGGTGAGCTGATGCAGATCTGTTGGCAGTCATGCTTTCGTTCAGCACACAGATCAATGGCTGAGAAACACATGAAAACAAACAGAAACATAATGACATTTTAAAAAAATCATGGATTAAGTGTAAAAGTTAGACATTTATCAGATCTTTTAGCAGAATAGCCAGTTGTACTTTCTCCAATGAATGATATTTGTTTCGCTTCTAAAGTACTTGCATATGTTACTTAGTATGCATTTATTCCACAGTTGCAATCTGATCTAAAATATTCTATCTTGATCTGTAAAAACAAATGTGAAGCTTGCTCGGTAATATTTTTACCTGAGCATGTCTTCCCATCAGCATTGAGCCTGTATCCAGGCAGGCATTGGCAGGTGAAGGATCCTGGGGAGCTTTCACAGAGATGCTCACAGCCGTGGTCAGACTCCAGACACAGATCAATACCTGCAGCATAGTTCAGGCCAAAGTCATGACAACAACTGAACTATTTGCTTTGCAATGCAGTCTAAAACATGTGTCCAATACAAACTCTAGTGATGACATTAGCATGCATATCAAATTCTGTAATTCTGACACTTTATTAGTTGAACTGTTGCAGTCACCGTTACAAAAGTCTCCAATAATGCTGATAAAATAATACTATTACAATAACTTTTCTACAGGTACATTGAGCACCTAATCAGCTTCACTCCACCCTTTGTTATATATTTTTGATGAAATCCCTGATCTATTCAAATGAATTGTTTCCAGGTTTCTTCCATTTAGTAAAACTGCAATATATTTTCAGAGTAACCGTTCTGTTCAGAAAAGCTGATGGAAGTGGAAATATGAAGGGAAACATATAGTCTGGTATGAAAGATATTAAAACATTTAGCAGAGAGATGGGAATTTTTTTTTATCTTCAGGGTAAACATTTATTGTTTGTCGATTCCATAAAGAAAGGTTATTTTGGCCCAGCTGAATCCAGCTGCAAGACATTTTCACAATAGTTGGCTACAAGATAACTTCAAAAAACTGCAATCCATTTGTTGAATTAAATGTGAAGGCCAGACTCAGATGGGACTTTTTATAAAAACATGATCTGAAATCCAGGAAAAGTGACTTTCCAGAGTTCAGGTAATTTATGAGCTTCAAATGGTACTCAAAACTGTTCCGAGTCAGAGTTTTACATTCCAGCAGAAAAGTTTATGCTAAGTATTGAAATAATAGGAAAAGATAAAGTATCAAACCTAAGTTGGTCAAGAGCAGTTTAATGAACATTTTCTTGAAACTTCACATTTGTGCGATGGTTTTTGTTCTGCAGTCTTACCACAGAGCTTGTCCTGGAACTGCAGGCCAAACTGGTAGATAAGGTCAAACCTCTCCACCAGGAACACATGGTCTTCGAAGGGCGGCGAGGCCATGGCTCTTAGTGACGTCATATCGGCTCTGGCCACTCCCACTGCATAGATCTCAATGCCTCTTTCTCTGGCCTCAGCCGCCACCTCCGCCACACGGTCCTGAGGACGTCCATCTGTCACAATCACAGCCACGTTGGGGACCTAACAAGAAAGAAAATCATTAGCTTGCTACCGGTGTATTGACTATTAGTGAGCTCTCCTTTGCTAAAAGCATGTTCTCTTACATCACAGATCTTATATTGCTAAATTTAGATAACATTTTTATGCCTTCCATACCAAAAATATTGATGAACTCCACTAAGTTTAGTCAAAAAATGAAGATTAAGATTTTTGGACCTCATTTGTATCAGTTGCGAAGGTCTTCAAAAAAAAAATCAGCCTGTCAAATAAATAGGAACAAATTGACTTCAGGCAGCAGTTTGTATACCTTTGGCCTGTCTCCCTGTCCGGGACTGAAAGCTTCATTCATTAAGTATCTGATGGCGAGGCCCGTCATGGTGCCCTGAGCCAGTGGAACGATCTCATTGATGGCTTTCACCATGTTTTCCAGCTTGCTGTGGGTCTTGAGGGAGAACTCACTGCGGACCTGAGCACAAAGAAGGTGACTGTCGACAGCAACATAAGCAAACTGTTCATCATTTCCATAATTCTTCTGAAAGAAATTCTACAAATTAAATAAACTACCAGAGAAAATATGTGTTCTCTATGAAAAAATAACTGGAAATGGTTTGGATGGTGACTGCAAAAAGTACCTGGCTGGAGTACTGAACAACTCCCACTCTTGTGGTGTCTAGTCCAATGTCCAGGGTGTTCAGGATGTCGATCAAGAACTTCCTCATCGTCTCAAACTCATGTGGTCTTACGCTGCGGGAGCTGTCGATGAGGAAGACTAGATCCACCGGGCCAGACTTACATTTCTGATTAGGACCTGAGACAAGGGTCACAAGAAAACACTGTTAAGATAGTAGAACAAATGTCTTGAACTGGAAAGCAGGAAATATGTGAGTACTCTTATTCTATGTGAGCACCTGAACATTTTGACCTTTTATCTCCAGAGTCACTCTCCTGCCCACTTCTGCCAGCCTGAGTTTATGAGCAACAGGGCTTTGATATTAAGAAAACAAATAGCCACACTATAATAATTGAAAGTTACAATGAGGATACTGTAAATAACTCATACATTCTCCACTCTTCTCCTTATTTTATAATGATCAGATTCATGTGAGCTTTTTGAACTGGAATCTGTTATTTTGTTTTTTGACACTGATTGATTGCTCCTGGATTTCCAGTTTCTTCAACAATTTGTCTCATACTGTTTAAATAGTTAAATCATATTGATTTGATTTGTGATTTGCAATAAGACTCTTTTAAAGTAGCTGCTGTTTGCAACACCAGTAATTCATTATAAGACTTACTTCCAAACTAAACTTTGCTCCACACAGTTTGAGTCAGGTTGTATAAAACAACAGATGACTTTCAGACCAGGCAGCATTGGGAAGTGAGTCTTATACTTAACACTTACAACACCTAACCTCACTTTTCCATGGCTCCAGCTCTCACTGGGCGTCTGTTTTCATCTTTGACTCACTTTCATGTTGTAACATCATCATGGTTCAAACACACTGCAGCCATGAATGAGTTTTTGATGAGCCTGTGTTTTCGTAGCCGATTTATAAGCTAGAATGGGACTTTTTGATTAATGTACATCCAGAGTTTCAGCCCATGAGCTGAGCTTATGCTGGAAATAATAACCAGAGACACAGCGGTCAGTGTAGGAAGCCATGTGGGACTCAAGGAATCCTTCTTTAGTTTCGGACAGACGTGAGCAATGAAAAGTGTTTAAGCACCTCTATGAGTCTATTGTCTGGCCATGAACATGAAGTGAATACCAGATGGAATATGAATTGACTGTTTAAAAGTCATTTTCATGTAAATCATGAGTCCCATTAAGATTATTTGATCCCACTGTGAGTAACAAAAATGTCAAAAAATTAAAGATGACATCCACTTGATGTTTACAACCTAATATTTTCTCCTGATAAAGGCAGACTGACCTGATTTTGGTCTGGCGGAGGTGAAGACGGCAAGAGTCAGAACAATGAAGACACTCAGTCCTCTGAGGTTTCCCATCTTCACTCTGAAGGTCACAGTTTTGCAGAAAGTTCACCTACAGCTGCAGCTGGTTCTACTGGAGAAGAACCAAAATGTAAAGATGAGAGTTGGTGGGTCAGTCAGAGGGAAGGCAGACAGACAGATGCAGGAGCCAAAGTTTAAGATGCGTCGTAAGCAGTCATTGTGAAATGTCAAAGAAACTTTAAAAGGTTCAGATCAAACATACCTGAATTAATGATCTAGGTTAAATACAATGCCAATGTTCGCAGTAATTTCTAGGAGATTACTACAACAACTACTACTAGTGCTACTACTACTACTGTTACACTACTACTGCTACTACTAATAATAATAATAATGTTTAACTTCAATATCCGGTGTGTTAAGAATGAAGCTGTAACTACCTGCTTAAAACTTAATACAAAGACTGATAGACAGTCAACATCAGAAGAAAAATCAATCTATCGTTCATCTCAGGAAAAACATAATTTCAAAAGTAACAATGTTTTTCTAAGCTTATTTCTCAGTTTGCAGAGAGCCAGTTATAAATATCAACTACAGAGAGCCTAGAAAGAAACTCTTTTTAAAAAGACCAAAGCCAAGGAAAAATACAGGCCAAAGACAGATTTTTAGAGTGGCACTAAAAATGAGATGTGATAGTTTTTCAGATTTACTGATGTTTTGTTGTACTCACAGAAACACACAAAACATGCGCACAAACAGAAGAGTTAAAGCTGATGAGTACAATAGACATTACTCTTTAAGATGAGAGAGCCTGCCTAATCTCTAGAGGAGCTGCTGCCTAAATCCAGCAATCGCCTGAGCGATAGACAGAGTACAGCCTGGACAGATCATCTGTCCGTCACAGAGAAACATGACGCATTATATAGAACCATACAGACACTCACACCTAAAATCAATTAGCATCGGTCAATCAAACATACATACTCTGAATGTGGGAGAAGGCCAGAGTTTACTCACAGAACACCCAGAACATTTCTCACACACTTGAATCATTTTTATGACTTTCTTTCAGCTGTGTTCCCAACAGATTCACCCACATTTATTAACTTTCTGCCACAATCTTTCATTTGCAACATCTACTTATATTTGAGATCACATATTTTTTTTGCCAAATTCTTGATAAAACGGCATGATTTATCGATTCTTCTGTATAACCGGTGTGGCTTTCACATTTAAAAAGCACTTTATTTCCTTGACTGATTATCATACAGCCATGCATTATTTGAAGATATTATCCTGTTCTGCCTCATTTCATTTGTTGGTGCCGAACGCAGTGATTAGAAAGGAAAAAAGATTCCTGCAGAATTCCCCCCTTTGTGTTCCTAATGGCTCTGGCAGGCTTGTGTTGCAGTGGGACATTCCAGTCCGGCCCTATCATAAACCACTTGGCTGGAAACACCTGGTGAAGGTGCACAGCAGTTCCTGCTAATAGAAGGCTGTGGAGGAACACACACAAGTGCCTGGCCTGCCTGTGTGTCTGTCAGTAGCCCTGTAGGCTATCAGCTCGGCAGCAAAGGGGTAACGATAATGTCTGGAATGTGTTTATGTTCATGGAACCTGGTCAACTCAAACAGGCAGCATGAAAGCCACCTCTCTGTTTTTAGGTCCACAGAGACCATCCTGTGGGAGTTAATCTCTTTCAGACGGGTAGACAGAAACTGGAGTCATCCTGAGCTCAGATCAGAGTCATGAGTCAACAGATGAAGCCAAGCACAAAGGAACGTTTCTCTGCTTTTTGTCTCGTCTTTCTCTGAAGCATCTGTTCTTCCTCTCTGTGCCTACTTTCTCTCTCCTCTCCTTCAGTCTTGTCATTATTTTTTAGTTTTACAGGAGCATCTCTGTGGTTAATGGAAGGCCAGCCAAACATCTGGAGTCCATTCCTTATGCTTTTACATATATGTTGCAACAGAGCCAGGTCAATGGCTGCATCTTCCATAACGGGAAGACAGAATTAGATTTTAAAGCCAGAAAATATAAAAGTTTTTTTAAACACAAACTTCCTGTTGTTTTCAAGCCTGATAAGTAACTTCAAAACACTGACACAAAATTGCCCTTTTGATTCACCCCTTGTAAAAGTGAAACAATAAAATATAGAGACGATGCCACAGCATCTGCAGCATTGATGGTACATTTTGTAGTTTCTGTTTTCTTGACAAAAAAAAAGCCTTAGTAACCTTGAATATGTTGAATATGCTACGACACTGAAAACACACAAGAACAATGTCTCTACTGAGACCCTTTTAACTCAAAATTTAAGAAATATCTGGAATCTTAAAGCTGGGGGATGAGGACATAATACTGTCATACCATGATTATGATATTGATTCAACAGCCAGACCAATAAAACAGCTGCTAGTGTTGTTTCTTGTGAACCAGCAGTTACCAAAAACATCCACTATGTGGCAGCCTTGTAAAGCTCAACACATAATCAGCATCCAACATCAGGTAGTGTGTTTGTGAGCAGCTGATCTTAACAATTAGCTAGAAGCTAATTTGACCACAGTTTAATAGTCAAAAGAGAAAAAAAAATCTGCAGCAGGATGAATCTGAATGTGCAAGAAATAAAAAATCCCAAAAATTACTAACACCTGTCCTCCTGCTTCTTAAGTTTACAATATGAAAAAAACATAAATAAATGAATAGTCTCTGGTTTCTCTCTGAGTGAAACTTTTGGTCCAAACATTATTTTGCATGTAATAAAAACAGGCTGCAAACTGGAATGTAGATGTTAGAAATGCTGCCCATAAGAAGAAGTTCCTGAGAGGGAGGGAGGGAGGGAAGGATGGATGGATGGATGGATGGAGGGATGGATGGATGGATGGATGGATGGAGGGATGGAGGGATGGATGGAACCACTGCATTTGTTTTTTCATGCTGCTGCTTTTGACAGTATTTACTAGGATTTTAGTGGCAGGTAGATGATCACAGCCGCTGACTGCTGAAGCTGGATTTATTAATGAAAAGTTAGCTTGTGACTTTGTGAAATTATTAGACACTATTAGACAGGAACCAGTATGGATATTAGAAAAAGAAAGCTCATATTTTATGCTGTATTATATTTATCAAATGAGTCGCTAATGAGACGGCTTGAGGCTGTGTAACCATGAATTGTGTGTGTGTGTTTTAAACAAAGACTCCTCAGTCTAACTTTCTGTGGAGAAGTGCCCCTTACCCACCGCCCCTCCTCCTCCTCCTGAGTCGTCCTCTCACCATCACCAAACAATGGCCCACTACAATCCTGCTGCTGCTGCTGCTCAGCACCACTGACACTCAAGCACACACATCTCCACTGCCTCCCACAGGCCAGCATATGTTCTATAAGTATCCACAAAGAAGATCATTCAGCCCATATTTTCTCTTTAAACATCTTATTAACTGGCCAGGGTGAAAGCTGCAAACAGTGTTGACAGTCAGTTATCAGTGCGGCTTTTACTGGGATCCTATTTCCTTTCATTAACACTTTACATAAATCACAACTGTTTGCCTCCTTACGTTCTTCAAAAATATAGCAGGCTGTGCAATTACTGAACATTTGAAAGTTGAAATAAACTGAAAAGAAAAATGTACTTAAGAGTTTAAAATCAAAGCAAACGGCAGTTAAATGTTTGTGAGGCAGTTTGATGCCACATACTGCAGCGCCAACCAGCCGTTACGTTTATAGATCTACTTCTGAAGAATAGTGGGGCCCAAGTTGGCATTGGCATACGCCGGCATGCAAGAGAGATTACAACAGATGAAACATGAACTGTATTTTTGGCAGTAAAAACACAACGTTCTCTTTGTGCCAGTCTATTTGCTCTTAAATACATGCAGTTTGGCTTTGAAACATTTATTTTAATGTTTTTTTTAGGCTTTTCCATTTCATTAATACATGTGTCAAACTTCTCTGCATGTACACAGTAGAACTGTTTTAGATTACTTTTCAGAGATGCTTGACCGCAGAAAACTTTTCAGTAAACTCTTTTGGAGTTACAGACATTGCTGAACTCTGAAAAGTGTATTGTACATTTTTGTCTTACAGATAAGACTGTTGATGTGATTTATTGACTAGTCAGACCAAATCTTGGTATAATTATACATGTGCAGACACTGTTCTCTGTTATACACAGTGTAGGAAGCCTCTGTTAGGAAATACACTCATAAACAGAAGAGGTGAATGACTCTGAAACTGGTATCTCATATTTTAGCCTCTGAAATTAAAGGGCTATTGCACAGTACAGTTTTTGCTGTTCTAGACTTGATAAGTAGCAATACAATTGCAGGCCATTTGCTATTTAACCACTTTATCCCATCTGCCAATTGCTTGGTTTAACTTTAATCAAACACACAAATCTTTACTTACTTGAATATCAGAAAAGAGAGCATAAACACTCAAATCTGTGAGCTAAGCAAGTGGATAGATTTTACAGATTTCCCAAAAATATTTCCCTCATGTCCACTCAAACTATACAACCACTGCGTGAAACAAACTCTGAGCTGACCCCAACTTCAGTTTGACTCTCCTGCAGATTAAGTTGTACGAACAAGATGCTGGTCCATGTCTGATGTAACTGGGTTGTAACTTACTCTTCTTCTGGCATGCTTTACAGATTGCTGATTTAGTAGTGAATTTTGAATCCAACAGGGTTTTAGAGGAGCACATTTAATTCTTTTCCATGTTACTTATATGAGACCTTTACCTAAATGTAAAGTCCCGCACCTTTTGTCTTTAAATCTGAGGTGTTTCTCTGGTATCTCTTTACGCAAATAAAGTAAAAAACTTTTACAGATAACTCAGGATTGCAGTAAATAATGCAAGTGTGCTTTTTCACACAAAGATTGTTATTTTGAGTTCAAATTGTTGCTAACTAAAAAAAAAGAGTAGCTGCTAAACACTCTAAAGTGTTTAGCAGCTGGAGACACTGCAGGAGATGTCTCACTTTAAGATGAATGTAAACACACCATCGCAAAGGAAGCAAACTTATCACGTGTGTCACCTCTGTGGATATAAGTAGTATGGCAGACCTGCTGCAGAGAGTGTTGTTTCAAATCCATAAGGATGGTTTTACAGTTTCATCCTGCTGCCATGTCCAAGACCACATAAGCAGAGAAGTATCACAATTAAGAACTAAATGCTTAAACATAACTCTGTGCATAAGTGTTTGACTTGGTGAAATTAGTTCCTGATAATAATGAATGAACTTTCTAATAATATGATGGTAATTATAATTTCATCCTGCAGATAGATATGAATTAGATTATGCTATAACCTGGTGCAGCATATAAAATAGGTTTGAGCTGCATGCAAACTGTCCCTTTTTAAACAAAGTTTACAGTTTACTATTGTTATTTCTTTAAATGGATCTGTATGCAGTACTTCAAAAATAAAGAATGTTACAGAGTTGGATAGAAAGATTAGCTCCAGGATAGACTTTTCCTGTTGTCCCGTCTACGGCCAGGTTTTAGATAAGATAAGCAACTTTTTTTGTACCCATTTCTTTTCTGTTTGTTTGACATTTTTCCATTCAAAAACTTGTAAAAGCAACACTTTTCTTCAGTATAAAACAATCACTTTCTCACAATAAAATGCCTTAAAGTTATGTATTGTACATTAGACTGACTTAATAACTATAAAAAAACTGAATATCCTATTTGTGAAAAATGTAGTCTTCAAATATGTGTGTTTGTTAAAGAGAAAGGTGTGTGTGAGAAAGAAGCAGTTCTGGAACAGGTGATTATCTCTGTAGGTATACAGACTGAACCACACACACACACACCACACACTTCTTACACACTGAAACTAGATAATAAGCTCATAAAGCAGAGCAAACAGAAACACACTCTCACATTTGTTTTCCATCAAAGCTCCTGTTACTGTAGACTGAACTAAGATACCATCACATGGATCAGTTCATGGTCAGATGGACATTTTGCAGAAAGTAATTAATGCAGTTCTTCACACAGTGAGGATGGAATGTCGCTGCAGTGTTTGGGAATTCTGGAATTAGAGGAAATTAATCTTTGGCACTAGAAACTTGTTCACTTTAAATCAAAAGAATAGCTCTTGAACCAAGAAGCGGAAGAACATCTTTCCTCCTCACCAGACAGTAAGAGCCATGACCTGATTTTGCTTGGCTGCAAATGAGTGCAAAGAATGATTGATTCTCGTATGCATTATCTTTGGATGGACACTTTCTTTTTTCCTTTTAATAATTACAGAGGATGTGTGTTTTGTACATATAGAAGGATTAACAAATATTAGATTTCAGCAGACCATCAAACTGGAACCTAAAGCTAAGTTAAGTCAACAGCTGCATGAGTCAAATTACAAAGCCGTTGGACCTGGTGTAGCACAGAGGAGGCATTATTTTTCTGCCAGAATAAAACTTGGCCTGGCATACATATGCCTGTCCAACTAAATATTGATATTTATGACCATCTCATAAACAACTGGGTCTTGTACAGTTGGACTTGAAGATTTTCTACACAACCTTTGTCAACACAGAGAGACCATGAACCTGAAATGCACCCAATCCTAAATGAGCAAAGGCTGTCATGGATAAAGTGGACATCACAGATGATAATAGACAAGGTGAGTAAATGTTGATTTTGACTCTCTGTCAGATCGATTTGCGGGAGTCTAAGTGCCTGAGTTTGTGTCTGTAGTTTTGTTTTGGTTTAAAGCTCCACAGAGCAGGATGTAATGACATCAAGTGACAAAGGATCATAACTTATCAAAGCTACACAGACGTAGCCCTGCAACGCCAGCTAACGAGTTTTGAAATGATATTGAACTATTAAAATAACCCTAAAAGATATTGCCAGTAGCCTGTACAGCAAAAGAGAAAATATAATAAGTAATACATGTATTATGTTTCTTTACTATGTTTTCCTTTGATTATTTTTTTTCTACAAAAGAACTCAAGATCAGTCAGATTGTATGGAAGACATCTTTTCCTTTTGTAATTTCTCAATTAGATGAAGATATAGACTTAGACTGAGGCATTATGCTTCAGTAAAGTACAAACGTCTGAGCCTTCACAGAACAGCTGTTCCTAATCTGAAATCAAATTACACAGCTGTTGTCTGATTCTTGGATGAAGTCCACACTTTTTAGATTGTTGGTTAGAAAGATATAAAGATATAAAATCATGTCATTTTCCTTCAGCGCCTTCTTTGTGTTTGTCTATCACATAAAATGTCTATAGGATGCATAACACAGTGACCTGGTACCGATTCTTTACTTATTTACATTTAATTTGGCATAAGCACAGATATTAAACACAAGTTCACAGGAAAACATCTGCAATAGCATAAGTGCAAATTGTTTATATTTTTCTCAAAAGCAGTTATAATCCATGCACTTAAAAAAGAGCAAATACAGAAAGTTGTAAGTAAAATTAAATTCAGACAAAACCTAAAATAAAATCCCAGAACCACAAAGACTAAACAACACTGATGCTGTAATGCTGAATTTATATAGCCAGCTGTGAAAAAAATTATGCACAATGGACTTTCAAGATGTTACAGTTGCAACAGGGGAATGTGCAATACTTTTTGCATAAATGGCAGTTTCAAGCTTGTCATATTGGACATTTCTCTTAAACTGTTTGCTTTAAGAGTGTTTTTCCTTCCTCTTAGATTTTAGAGGCTAAGCAGATACTGAAAGCCACTTAAGTGTTCAATGGACAGGAGTGACACACTTTCTTTATCTTGAAATAATGACCACATTCAATAAGTCTAGGCTTGCTCAAAAATCAAGTTATTCCTTTCCAAATATCATCAAAAGCCCATAAGTCATTGTCCATAAATCTAAAAATTGTCCAATAAGTACTAAACTCTTTGGACAATGAGTCCATCAAAGTGCTTCCTGCCACCAATACCTGTCACCTCAAAAAAATTTGCAACTTCCCATGCAGAACAGAAGTGGCCCAATTACAGGGCTGGGATTACATGTCTAAAAATATAAGAATATAATTATGATGGTTAAGATATAAAATTGTTTTAAATGTAGGAGCACGTGTTGTAGATTGTATCCATTTATAAGAGAGCAATTAATCTTAACTTCTATTTTATGGTCTTGTGAGTTGATATCTGAAGAACAACTCTGATAATATTCTCCCTTGTTTGCCCACTGACTATGATGTAAGATGATCCTCTCAAGTGGAGCGAAAATTAAAGCAGGAGTAAAGAGGGTGAGAAAAGAGAGGAACGGCAAGTACAGATGAAGTAAAAAAAAAAAGTTATACTATATATATACATAATTTCTCTGTAGATTTGACAGACAGTTTGGAGCTGAGATGAAAAAGAAAAGCAAAGATGTAAACCATGTGTTCATACACACTGATGCAGAAAGATATTCTGATGTAATTGTGGGCAGATAGGAAGGAGAGCAGAGACAGTCTCCCAGTCACTGGACCATTTTTTTAGTGATTTGAGATTTGAGTGACAGCTGGAGCGCATATACAGATGAACACACAGCACTTCTTGTTAGTGGCGT
This sequence comes from Poecilia latipinna, assembly GCF_001443285.1. NCBI lineage: Eukaryota > Metazoa > Chordata > Actinopteri > Cyprinodontiformes > Poeciliidae > Poecilia > Poecilia latipinna. The sequence goes on from NW_015115368.1 coordinate 40,095, forward strand.
TAGATTGGAAGCAGATGTTGACTCTGCTACTGTTAGCAGTTTTGTTGACTGCCTGACTGTTTTACTGGAGCTCTACCAGCTCAACCATCTCACTGAAATACCTGCTGAGCTCCTATAGATCTACCCGAGTCAGAATTCAACGCCTTGTTTGAACCTATAAGCAACATCCAAAAGCAAAAAGGTTACATTTAAAAATACCCTTCCAAGTCATACTTGGTTTGATAAAAGAAAGAGTTTCAGATAGCTTAACACTGCTGCTGATAGCAAAGCCCAACACTTAATATTGGCTATGGTTTAATTAGAGGTTAGAAATAAGGAGCAAAGTGGTTTGACAACCAATTTCACACTTTCCTCCCTCATTCTCATTTGCAAAGTATCTAGTTGATGCAGAAATATTAAATTGCCTCAATTGCTTATAATGGTCAACAGAATCTTGGATCCAATGACCATTCATCTGTCTATGTGGGTGTAGACTCAGTTTCAATTTGATGTATATTTATTTGTTTCTGCTTAGACAGGTTGGCTAATCAGTCTGACTTTCTGACCACCACCTTCATGCTGCCTGTACACAGCGTCACCTCCAGGCAACCAGTGGGAACCTAGAGCATTGCACTCACTCACTCACTCACTTGCATTCATTCATTCAAACACAAACTTTCAAACTCTACAGCAGCATCATTATCCACTTTCAAAATTTCGAAAATATCAAAAATGTGTCAGCTTTTTGCGCCTTAGAGTAACAGCAGCACCATTTTGCTAAAAAATAAAAAAATAATAAAAAATATATATTTGTCAACTTTATTTATTAGTCCTTAGATCGAAACAGGAACATATTAAAAATGTGTAAAGTTATTTGGTAAAAACAATAATAAACAAAACAAGCCACAATAACCACTTGGAATCTGTAATATCTGAAAAGATTCATACTTTTTAAGCTGGACAAGATTTTCTCCTTATGCAAAAAGCGTTGGTAAATGATACTAAAATGGTCTTAGGATGTTCCCCGTTTTTCGACAGATTATTAACCCAAATCTCTCTCGGTCTGTCAGAAACGTCCATGCAACAGGCGATATTCTCCCATACAGACTCCGCTCTGCTCCCCACCTTCCCACTTCCCCCCGACCCGACAAACCCGCTCACTCACCTGGGGACGCTGATGCCTGGGCACGATGCACCGCGGACCGGCGGATGGGACAGGTAGGTCGGTTAGCACCGAGGTTCTTCACCTCCGGAACAAAAAGCAATTTGCACACAACAAAAAACGGTTCCTCCGGGTCAGAGGCCGTAAGGTCGCGGTTCAAAGTATCCCAAGCTTTTGTCAGAGGAACCCTTGCCGTACCGTGAGGAATGAGCGCTTGGACGTGAAAATGCGCTGAAGGTCTAACCTCTCATTTAGGAACCGATGGAATGAAGGAGTTGAGTTGAGTTGAGGTATTAGGATCCCAGGAGAAAATTAGGGGAGGGGGAGACCGCACCCCCTACTAAAATACGAATATCAGTGAGAGCTGAGGAGAGTTTGGAGCAGAGGTGAACCAGTAACCAGGGGCGCAACTACATACTTTCTGAGGTGTATGCGAACATAACCTTGTACAATTCATCTTTAATTGAAGTATCAATCATAATAAATGTATATATGTGTGAATAAATTGCTGCCTACAGGGCAATTAAAACGAATGAAACAAAAAGCAGGGCAATATTTCATCATTTAACATATAAGTGAGCCACTTCTGTTGGCCTGTGTCTAGAACCGCCTAAGGGCTGCAGGTCTGAGGCATTTTGTTAGCATGTTTTCTATCATTCTTATAGCTTGATAGGATACCAGCTCATTCCATCTGTATATCCACCTTGTGTTTAAATTACAAGCAACTGTAGCATAATGATAAAATGATAAATAATGATGCAATGTGACAGATAGATAGATAGATAGATAGATAGATAGATAGATAGATAGATAGATAGATAGATAGATAGATAGATAGATAGATAGATATGAATTATATCTATATATTTATATGTAGAGAGAGAGATCGACAGATGGATATATAGATTGATATTGATATGTGTATATATATACATAGAGAGATAGATATCTATATATAGATGGATATCTATACATATATATCTATATGTAGCTAGTATAGTTAGTATTCATCTATGTAGATATATTTATCCACATAGATAAATGTAGATAAAGATATATAGATATAGATTTATATATCTTGCCCAGAAAGATAAATACTTTTCAAAATGTTTCCCAATTCATATAGGTTTAGACTTCTAAAAGGTTAGAAATAAAAATCTTACAATGGATGAACATGAGTACTGATGTTGAACGTGGGGGAAGCTGGAGCACCCGGAGTGAACCCACACCTACACGGGGGAGACATTTCCCACCGTGCAGCCCTGACTTTTTAATATTAAAATTCAATAAGTCTAGGCTTGCTCAAAAATCAAGTTATTCCTTTCCAAATATCATCAAAAGCCCATAAGTCATTGTCCATAAATCTAAAGATTGTCCAATAAGTACTAAACGCTTTGGACAATGAGGCCATCAAAGTGCTTCCTGCCACCAATACCTGTCACCTCAAAAAAATTTGCAACTTCCCATGCAGAACAGAAGTGGCCCAATTACAGGGCTGGGATTACATGTCTAAAAATATAAGAATATAATTATGATGGTTAAGATATAAAATTGTAATATCCAATTAACAATTAACAACAATAATGTTCCAATTACTGCTAATCACCCAACCCACACGTGGCTCCACCCTCCTTTCAAACCTAATATACTGGAGACATAAGGTGATGTCGATGGGCTTTACAACACCAGTTGAGTCATGCATGCTTGTATCACTGAAACTCTTGACTAGAGCAATAAGTGCAGCAGAATATTTACTTTCTGGAGGTAGGAGGTCGTTCTCCCCCTCCCCCACCCGCCTTGTCCTCAGCCCATTCAGTGTTTCTCCAGGAGGTCTGAGCTCCTAACTTACTGTTCTTTGACCTTTTGAAGAGGTGACTGTCACCTTGGTGACTGACCACACTAACAGCTACATCCATGCAGGTTTAAACAGGGTGAATGGGATTGCCCTCAAACATGGGCAAATGTTGGTTATGGCTCAGAAAGCAAACATGTAAAGCAGGCTACTCTGATTTACATCAGTGTGCTGGAAAAGGTGAAAGAAACATTTCATTTTTTTGTCTATGTTTTCCTTCCCCCTCTCTCTTTATGAAAGTCAGATTGACACATTGAACATGTAAATGTTTTCCTACTTAGGGCAGTTGTCTGCCTAGGTCTTGCTATGTTTGCTTTTCTGTGTTAACATTTTCAGAAAACTTTGTTCAGTATTCTGAGTTAAAGTTTTTGGTCACATAAATGCAACAAAAATAAATTGTAGCACACTGACTTTTTGTTTATGTAAATATGTCATATTCTATTCTGTCAGCAATTTAAAAAAATAAATAAATAATATATATATACGCTTCTTTCTATGTTAGTTTTTAAGATTGTCATGGTTTTGTCCTGAGGGATGGAAGTTACATCTACAAATAAACAGTCATGTCTTTTCTATTCAACCATCATTCATACAATTTAAATCTGTCCTATTGTTCTTTAAAATCCAGCCTTCTTCTCTCCTCTTTTCGTGTTGACAGATTTCATTATGAGTAACATTCCAGAGTCCAGGCCTCTGGGACTTTTCTTTGGTTCTGCCTCCTTATTACTTTGTTGCAGTGCAGAGAAAACACAGTTAATGTAACAGCAGCCTAACATAACAATTTGACCCTTAGTTACTGCCTAACTGATCTACTTGAAAATCAGTTGAGCAGAAAATCCACTGACTACACAGACTAAACTAAACTAAACAGAAAATCCACGAACAAATGGAAAACTTAAAATCATTTTTAAGTTATTATTATTATTAACACACCTGAGTTAATGTGTAGAGCTATTGTGACTACAGATGGAGAGGAGATAGAAGCTGATAATGAAGAAAGAGTTATTTATTCAAGCTGGTTTGTGAAGAAAAGTGACAGTAAATGGTCAGGGAGAGTTCTGCTGTAGACTCTAGAGGAGTCCAGATGATTTACTGTTTTTGTAGATCTGAAAGAAGGATATAACACAATGGTACTACTTAAGGAAGTCAAGCAAGACAGAGAAGTATGTGAGAGGTTTGGCAGACAAGAATGGTGGGGAGGAGTGTGGTAGGTTTGGTGGATGGGTCAGAGGTGGGGGTGGGTCACCTTTGTGTCATTGTTTAGTAGAACAAACAATGCTGAGTCATGTGGAAATCTGAAGGAGGACTAACCTGAACATTTTAGCGTAACATTCAGTTTGTTTATGCAATGTTGTGAAATTCAATTCAATTTTCACATTTTATTAATCCAAATTCATGCCAAGAGGACAAAAAAAAAAAGACTTTTTAAAAAGCAATATAATTTGACTAGATTCAACTAGGCTTTCCAACATGAAAGTACTTTATTTGCTTCAAAATATTGGAAAGCAACATATTTGCTATGCTGCTCCATCATGACTAATTAATATAAAAAACTGAAAGGGATAGATGTACAAATAATACACTCTGTGGCTGTATATTACTGACACCATTGTCATCCAATCAGGAGACTTGACCCGGGCTTTCAAGGCTGTCATCTTCTGGGTGGAGCGAGAGAGGCAAAACGGGAAGCTCATGCAGACCAGAGCGTCACCATCCTGCACGCCAAGGTTGCTCAGAAGTCTTATGGCAACGAGAAAAGGTCTGGTAATGTGTCTCTGGTATTGAAAAAAAGCATTCTGCAATACAAAAGATAACAGAAATAAAAAATTCAACAGTATGGCTAAGTAGAAATAACCCCCCATTTGGTCATTGAACCTTTATCTAATGTGAAGTCATGACACATTAGAGCCTCTTTGAACCTGTTGGACATGCTCCTGCTTTGAACTGCAGGAAAAACTGGCTAAAAACTCTGATAATATGCTTATTAATTTTAGAGTTTTAGGAAGAAGCAGATAAGAGTAAAACATGAATAAAATGTCTGACTCGTAATAAGAAATTAGAGACAGTAAGAGCATATTTACAACCTGAGAAAAAAATCACTACAGTTATTAAAATGTGCATAAAAGTGTACAAACTGCCTGTATATTTATATTGATGTAGACTCCCACATCCCCATCAGGTTTTTCTGCCCTCCACCTTGTGTTTATATCAGCGGTCATGGATGGAGAGTCATGCAGGACCATTTGAAAGGTGACATGACAAAAACATTTAAGTTAAGATGTCAAATCATCCTCTTCAATCTAAATGATTTTTTCTTCTGTCTGACTTCCTATCACCCCATCATTCCCTACTTTTCTCTCACCACTTGTCCTGCAGCGGGAGGTTATGGGGACTCAGTTTATCGGATATGTGGATACATGTGTCTGGACAGCTCCAGTCAGTCACAAGCAGACGCATTCAAGCTGCTCTTTGATGAGCAACCAAACTCAAGGGTGAGGAAGCTATGATCTATGTTTTGCACAAATGTGGTGTTAGAATTCATGTTTTGTTCCCAAATACTTTTTTTTGGGCACCAATATTATCTAACTTCAACCATCAAAACCATTTTCTTTTTTATGTTTTGTTGGCTGTAGTGGCCTTTATTTGGTATTGAAAAGAATTTTCAGATAATAAATAATATTGGTTGGCTTCAAGAACATTTATTTAGAAATTAAAGGGTATGCTCATGGTTTGAGGAGCCGGTTCAGACGTCGGTTCCTCGATCCGGTCATCATGTTCTCAGGAGGAGCAGAGGCACTTTCATCCTGCCCCTGGGAACAGTTGTCCAGATCTTTAGGCCTCCAGAATCACAGAGGGATTCATGGGAGCTTGGCTGTCTGGTCTACATGTGTTTTGTGAATCTGGAGAAGGTTTACAACACAGTCCCCCAAGGGTCAAAGGTCATGACCTCCTTTGTGTCCTGGAGCAATTTGCAGTAGAGTGCAAAATGGACAAGTGACCATTATCCCAACCCTGAAATCACAAGTTGCTGGTTGGAGGTTAGACTCCATCTCAAAGGGAGAAGTTCAAGTATCTTGATGTTTTGTTTATAAGTGGTAAACTGTAGAGCAGCTTGAATTAACAGGTGATTAAGAGGATTTAACAGCATTTAACGACATGCTGAGGAGCTATCAAAGTCATTTGAATCAGGTAAACTTTGAGCAGCCCCAGAATTTGCTGGAGGGATTATAAAACCCTTTTGGAAACTGTTTGGGATCCTCCAGAATGAGCAGAATGGAAACGGCATCTCGGTGTCCAGATGGACGCATGGGTAATTACAGCAGCATACGGTTGCCTGAGAAAAAAAAAAACAAAGCTGTACTCCTGCTTTTGTTTTTCTGGTTTAGAGATAATTAAAAGTTTTCTCTAAAAATAGTTTGAGACAGAATTATCCCAGTAAGTTCTAGTTCATGTTTCTGTTTTTTTTTAGTTTTGACACTGACTGTCTTTGTTTCTGCAGCAGTTGTTTGCTTGTGCAAAGTCCCTCTTCATCTCCGACCAGGACAAGAGGAAGCATTTTTGCCTGCTGCTGCGACTTTTTTTAGGCAACAGACAGGAAGTGGGCTCCTTCCAAAGCAGGATGATCAAAGTGATCTCCAAACCTTCCCAGAAGAGACAGTCCATGAAGAATGCTGACTGTGAGTCACGCTTTTCAATCCAGGAAATCCATCTGTTTTTATTTACTTTACTTTTTCAACAAAGTAAATTTGTAACAGTAGGATGATGTACAAATTATACAATGAGCAACAAAGCATTAAGTTAGAAAGGAAGACAAGAAAATCAGTATAGAGAAAAGAATTAGCTTGAATTAAAGTTGTTAAATTTAGAATGTATTTTTCTCGGTATACTCACACATAAATACCCACATCAGTGTGAAATTTTGAGACTAATCAGAGGCTAATTTGCTTAAAAGTTTGACCCTCTTCAGTCGTTTGGTTTTACAGCTCAATGTATGGCTTTATTTTGTGTTGCTTAACCAGTGAACCAGAGTTTACTGAAATGGTGAAATGGTGAAGATTCATAATATGCTGACTCTTTCAATCATGACAAGAACTTTTATTATTAAGCAGTTTTTTAGGGGTCTAACAGTGCACAGCCATCATGATGGTCTGTTCATTACAGCAGAAGATGGGAACAATGCATGAAATATCAAAATGTACACTCTTACTCTTCACAGAAAGACCTGAGGTATGAATAAGTGTAGTGTGTCTGACAGTGTGCCTTTATGTATTCCCAGTGTGTATATCCTCCGGCTCCAAAGTGGCTTTGTTCAACCGTTTACGCTCACAGACGGTCAGCACTCGTTACCTCTCAGTGGACAGAGGAGCTTTCATAGCCAGCGCCAGACAGTGGACAGCCTTCACCATCATCATGGGTAAATGTGTGTGAGTGTGTGTCACTGCTGGTGTGCTACCTGTAAAGTATCTTCAAAGCTTTTTGTATCCAAAAAGCTTTGAATGCAAAACATGACATTTCTATGACGTGGTCATGCGTCTTGTATTCTGCCAGTATCTCAGTGGAGTCAAGACAATAATCTGAGTACGAAGTCGTGACTTCAACAAAGAGATATTTTATATTGGATATTGGATGCTCTAGTAGGTATGGGCAATACTATGCAAAAAATTCTCAAGTTCTCATTAATCAATCTCTCTAGAGCACAGGTGTCAAACTCCAGTCCTCAAGCGCTGCTGTCCTGCAACTTTTAGATGTGCCTCCGCTGCACCACACCTGAATAGAATAATTAGGTCATTAGCAAGGCTCTGGAGATCTTATCTACACAAGGAGGAGGTAATTAAGCCATTTCATTCCAGTGTTTTGTACCTGTGGCACATCTTTAGCATACCTGGTGACAAGGTAAACATGAGTCTTTGTCATTTTTATGCTTTTTGTGTGGTTTTTCTAAGGGTTGCCAATAAATATGGATGGTGAAATATGCATCCAACAGTTGAACAGAAACAAAATCAAAATTAAAAAACACAGAATAAAGGTTGGTATGGTAAAGTGCCAAAATGTATATTAATCTCCACAGAAATGTTGACTCATGAGGTCTAACAGCAAATATCTCTGTAGTAAAATAGCATCAAAGTTCTACCTTCAGCTATCAGACAGCTCACCTCATAATTCAGCCTCCCTGCGTTAATAAAGACGCTGTATGTGTAAGCAGGTATTCATCAGCATTTCCCCCCTCACAAGTCTGCTGGAGCCCACCCAAAGGTCAGGGAGGTTATTTACGTAGCACGATGCTTCGAGAGCGCAGACCTCCCACAGCCAAAACCTCAGCCTCAAGTGATCATCCATCAGCACACCTCACACCATCTCCACATCACTCCGACTGTCACAAAAAATACACTACTGTATGGAAATTAAAAAGGTTTAATAAGAAAAGATTTATTCACATGGTGGAAACATTTCTATGAATAATCACACAAAGTTCTTGTGTGTTTGTAGTGGATGACCAGCGTTCTGACCAGGGCGGGATTGTGCAGAGTGAAGGCTTCATCTGTTATGGTTCTGTGGTCCAGTTCATTTGCACTGAGTCAGGAGTTGCCCTGCCACCCATGGTAAGACACACACACACGCACACACACACACACACACACACACACACATGCAGATTTAGGGCAAGGATCTCAGTTTTGCTGTCATGCTTTGTTTCCTAAAAGAGAACTGTCACTTTAAATACTGTAGTGTGAATGAGCTACATCAAAAGGTTTCTGAATTATTAGATTACCAAAATAGGATCAGTCATATAAGAGAAACTTGGACATATTTCAACAAGAACAGCATAGAAATTTTGAGCTTATGAAAATATTCATACTGTGCAGAGTTTGGAATGAAACCTGCAGGAATAAAATATTATTTAGACTAAACCAGAAAAAAGGACATTTTGAAGTGGCATGAAGAAAACAGCTGAAAGTAACCAAAATGTCAGGTGTGTGTGTGTGCAGTGCAGTGGACATGAATAAGTTCATGTTTTGGATTATAGTTTTGTTATTAACTTATTGTTGTTAAAGGTACAAAAATATCATTAATGTCAGTTTAATCTTGTATTTAGAAACAGTTTTTTAGATGCTATGGTTCCTTTTTCTTTGAATACAAATATGCTAACACGATCATATTTTGAATATCCTTATTTAGCTCAAATTTTCATCCAAAGGAACCAAGAGAAAATGTGTCTATTGAGAGTTTCCATCAAAATATTATCCTTACCCCTTATTATAAGTAGCAATTATCATTAATGAGTAGCCTGGGAAAATTTGAAGAGCGTAATCTCTCACTCTGTTTTTGTTTTTGTCCTTGTTCTGTAATTGCAGAGCATTTAAAATGGCTCCTATCTCTTCATCCTAATATAATATTAACTCTGACCCTTAGATGGTTATGTGAACATTTAGTCCCATAAAAAGTTCTCAATTTTCTCCCATCATCCAATTTATTCCGTACTCAGATAAATGTCTGAGCAGAGTCCCTCACTTTTTGCTGAACAGACCTTTTTCTTACACCCCTTGAGCTGCTGACACAACACACTCTGCTGTGGGTCCTGTGGAAGTCGGTTAAATTATACCCTCATGCTACACCTCTATATGTTATTGTAGTCGATCCCTATTACTGCACAGCTTGTTTAAAGTTAGAGAAATTTTGCCTGCTAAGTTGTTAGCGTGACAAGATTGTTGGCTCTGATTCCTTTAGTGGTTTTCTCCCAGATGTCTAAGGTTGGATGTATGGACCATGAAGTTCAACCAGATCAGCAGATTTAAGTATTAAAACAACATGTTTAATATCTTGTGAGCTGTGGAGTCAGAGGGGTTTTAATTCTCGGCTGTTAATATTTACGATCTGGACCTAAAACATGAAATTACCAAAGTTAAATGACTGAAATATTTTTATTAATTGACTGGATAGACAAGCTTGATTTTGAGATTGTTATTAGCTCCCTTAATAAACATTGATTGTTCATATTAATATGCACACATACATCGTCAAAATTATTAAATCAAACCATGTTTTCCCTACTTGACAACAATAACTACGGATGAGAAAGAACAGAGAGGGATGGATGAGACACACAGCTGCTAGACTTACAGATGGGCTTATGTGGTTTAGTAATTTCCTGGACATACTGACCAATCAGAGTGCTTTTACATAAGAGCTACACTTACAAGCCACACTCATAACACTGCAGATCGATAGACTGCTTGCTCAGCAACACATTATCCTGCATCAGTGGAGGAAGATGGCGCCAAGCTTATAACTTTTCATTTGCGATGCAACTGTTATTCCCAGGAAGCCACTCTGCAACAACTCTTTCTCTTTGCTCTTGCCATCTACATGTTTGTCCTCTTGATATCCATTATTGCCAGGAAATCCAAACCATTATGTAAAAGGAAATATTTCTGGACAGCCATCAATATTCAAAAACATTTACATTTTTAAACCTCATAAAACAGTCTTGGCCTTTTTGTGAGAAATGACTCAGAGAGACTTTGTCATGCTAGTGAGTAAGTTTTGTTTTTTTTTTAAATAAATGATAGCATTATGTAGCCAACATGAGTGAATAGCAGCGTAAAAGGCAGCTTAACAGGCTGCCTTTGTGATAATGCTTTGATTTTACTTTGCCTCAACTACAAGGATAACATAGGATGCACAGGCACCTCTCAGCTGTCAGAACTGTGACAAGAGCAAAAACACTGCACTGTCTGCTATGTCTAATTCATTTACAGCAGCCTGTCTGACCAGAACAAAGGGATATTGAGTTATTTCCATTAAGCCATGCTCAAGTCTGGGGTTTCCATGACTTAAATTGATTACATTATTGTAAGATGTCCAGAATGAAATAAGTTAGTTTTTTTTTTTTTAAATAGCTCAGGGTATGCAGGCCCCATCCTGCCTAACATGAGTTATAGGAAGCCCCTCTGCCCAGCTGTGAGCTGGTGAAAGGTTTACTGCATGTAAATGTTTGGATACAACTCTAATACACCACTAAAAAGTTAAGTGAGGCGTTTTTAGTAAAATCTCAACTTGTTCCTTTAGCTTACTAAACTTGCGTTCACAGGAATTCGATTTTTTTATTTTTCTGCAGAAATTATCTTTGAGGGTCTGAAAACATTCCTGAAATGTTTGATCCCTACAGGTTATCCGGAAGGTCAACAAGCAGCACGCCATCTTAGACGTGGACGAACCCGTTTCTCAGCTACACAAGTGTGCCTTTCAGTTCAGAGACAATCCCAACTCTTATCTGTGCCTGTTGAATGATACCATCATACAGCACCAGGTAAAGCATCACCTCACTCTATTTTCCTTTCTTTCTATGCTCCGTTTACATTATCTTTATTTTTTTTCATTATCTCAATCTCTTTATGTCAACTTGTCTTCTGACGTCTCCTCCACCTTTACTCTGATGAGGCTCCGTCCAGCATCAGAGACTCCAGCAGGGTGGTGCTAAACGATGGATCCTGCTGGACCATCATTGGAGTGGAAGTGGTTGAATTCACCTTTAATCAGGGTTTGGCCTGCATTCAGACTCCAGTCAGTCCTTTTCCCATTATTAATGGGTTAGAGGTGAGTTTGTCAGAACATGACTTCTTAAAAAATATTTCCACAGATCTTCTTAAATCAGTTTCACCTCATCTAGTTATTATTTAACGGGTTAATCTGTGGTTCTATTTAGCCTAATATAAAAGGGAACAAATATCTGAGATAAAAAATATATTCTTCATAAATTCTGCATGTTTTTGAAGGTGAATGGTGGAGGACATGTTGCCATGCTGGAGATCCATGGAGAAAACTTCAGCCCTCACCTCAAGATGTTGTTTGGGAACAGAGAAGCTGAGACGATGTTCAAGTGAGTTCAATAAGGGGAAATCCAGATTATGACAGAAGGAAGGTAAACAGAGAAATACTGGGTAAACTTTAAAATGGGGCAAGTCAGTGAAGCTGTTAAGAGATATTGTTAAAAGATAAATAATTGTAGATGAAATAAGACGTATGCAAAAAGTCATATTGGAAACAAGCAGTCATCTATTTTACATGACCTGAAGTATAAAGAAACTTTGATACAGTAATCTGGAGCTCAGCTCGGCCTCCAGGGAGACTCCTCCACTTAACTCTTCTGTGGGAGCTTTTAATTTACAGGATGGGTCTGCAGAAACTGGACAGCCATCCATCCTCTTACTGAATCTCACACAGGATGAAAGCAGTTCCTCTGACGCAAGAACTGGCCTCAGATCCCACACCTGAAGAGCTGGGGAGTCATACTTCAGGGTCTCTGGTAGAGGACACCTCACCACCAGTTTCTGCCAGAAATCCTCCCAGCAGCTCGGCCGTATCTAGGAAAGCCTTGTTTGAATAACTTAGCCCTCCACAAAGTGCTGTTTGTACGAAAAGCTGCAGCCAGACGGCAACATGACCTTTCATAACCACACAGCCCCAAAGTGTAATTTCACTTTAAATGACATATGACTATTTCTTTGGTTTCATTTATTTTTACACTACTCTTGTTCTTTCATTTTGTCAACTTGGTGTAAATTATGGAAGGTTTTTACATGATTTTGCTTTTCACTGAATTTTTACACACAATTGTCCATATTAACAATACAAAGTCCTGGCTGTAATTTATTTGTCATTTGAGCTGTAACACATTAAATAGAAATAATATACACCATCTTAGGATGACTAATTATTTTAGTGATCCTATCCACTACTCGTGGAAATATACAAGCAACATCAAGTGACAAATGTGAAGAAGAATTATTTATTCTCTTGCTTTTATTCCCATACGTCTTACTCCTCTGTTTCATGCACTTTTCTCTCTTTAGGTCTCCCAAATCTCTGCTCTGCGTCATCCCTGATGTTTCGGTTTATAGTGACAGCTGGCGCTGTTTTCGTCGCATTATCACCCTTCCTTTGTCGCTCATCAGAACTGACGGCCTCATTTACCGAACATCCTACAGCTTCACCTACACCCCGGAGCTCCACCTGCCTGCATCCTCCCGAGGAGCAGCTGGAGGCAGAGAGGCAGATGGAGGTCAGGAAGACGGGGAGGACATCCTGTTAGAGACAATTCATCAAGAGTTCACCAGAACTAATTTTCACCTCTTCATGCAGAGTTAACCAGCTTGTTTACAGTCCTCAGCTGAATTTAATATTATGAAACAAAGAAATAAGGCCTGCTGTCTGGTCCACTTACATGAAACCACTGATTGTAGTCCTTTGTAGGCTTCTTTGTTCTTGCAGAAATCCATTTTACACAAGAGTGTCCAATGAAGGGTTTAAAAAAGTAGTAATTATTTGTTAACATCGTTCTTTCAGTGGGTTTGATCTAAATCCAAAGGAAAGATTTGAATTCAAACCTTGCAGGAAGCTCATCTGTGTTGAATACTTTTTGCAGCCATCAGAAAGACACATTTCGGTATGTCTAATATAATGTTATAATGTCTATAAAAGAAGAAAAAAATCTTGAAACAAAAGACCTGCTGACCGCTCTGTGAGAGGATGTTGTTTCTGAAGGGACAGACTCACCATCTGAGGGCTGCCTGTGGAGAGAATAAACTGCTTCCTATTGGATCCATTTAGAAACAGCTTTCAACTTCAGTTTCTGAGAAATGAACGAAGCAAGAGTGTAATCTGTACCTTTTTATGTGCTAGTTTGTGACCCAGCTGTAATAATTTAAAGTCATGTAAGACAAACATGGTTCAGTTTCAGCCTTTTGACGTGAGGCAACAGTATTTACAACCAAAGATCAGCTGAAAATTAACTGATCAAACGGTTTCAAATGAAAGGCAGATGCAACACATTGCAGTTGTTTGTTTTTTAGTTACAGTGGCATTTTGGTTCTTAGTGGAATTGGGTGAGGAGAAAACTTAGTCACACTGGGTGAGAACATTCAGACTCCACACAAAACGGCCCCTGAGAGATGTGAACCAGAGACCTTCTAGGTGTTGGCCTACAGCGCTGACTGTGCTGCAACGGCATTGACAGCCCGACTGACCCAAGTGTTACTTTGAGAGATTTGTGCCTCTTGCAGAGGTTCTGTTATGAAAGACAACAGTGCCATGTCACCAATGCTGCTAATGTTTTTACTGCCTCCTTGATTTATCCAGCTCACATCTGATTAGACACACATTTTGGCTCTGGACTGTTGTTGGCTGAGTTCATAGTGACTCGTTATTTAGTTGTGATTTGCTTAAATCAGTTTTGTGCTCATGAAAATTCTAGCTGTTGTTTTTTAGGCTTCTGTTTGACTAAACAGTGTAATAATTGGTGGAATAAAGTTTTGTCATCAATATATCTACAGTATATCACAACTTTGCATATTTGTATTTGTATTAATCATGCATCTAATATTAAGCATGTAAGCTTGGGTCTCTATCAGCTTCATCTTTAACAGCACTTTATTCTCTGTGCTATCTGTTTTACAGGAACCTAATATTTGTACCGGCATCTACATTGACCAGCCCAGTATAAAACTTGAGACGACAATAATTACTTTAGATTACCAATGATTGTTCAAAAGCTTTCTTTGCAAACTTTGTGAACAGATAAGTCAAGCTGCTCAGGTAGCCGTGTTTTCATGAGTTTAAGGATTATTTCTGTGGATTTGCGTCTGGAATTGCCTCTGATCTTCTGCTGTGCTGCACATTAGACAGAAATGTTGGAAGCAGAATAAAGCGACGACAGATATCTTTTGGATCACATCCCATTTGTTTCCACCGCTCTACAATATTAGCCCTTGGCAATGTTAGGTTCTCAGTCCTTTTTTGTTAATCCAGTTAATCAAAGTGTCATTTTGCAGCAAAACTCAAACACCAACAAAGCTTTCTTTTCTTAGGCTTTTTTATTCCCTATTAAGGTATTGTGATCAAGTCTCTGGTCAAACGAGCAACTAAAAAGCTCTTTTGTTTCCTCCAGAAAAAGCATAAGAAGACCTCCCAGATGGCTCTCCACTTAATTCTTTTTTGCATATCCTGGATGCTAATTGTTTTTACTGTAACACGGCATCTCAACAGTTGATATGTTGTCCAACAATGTTCTTTCATCATGCAGATCAGTTGTTGCCAGACTGATTGCAATCAAAAACTGCAAGTCATTTGATTTATTTTTAATAAAGCCTGACTTGTTTTTTGCCAACAAAAACATCTAGTTTTACTTCATCAGAGTCACTTTCAAACTTTGAGTTTACTGAGTTTAGGTTGTTTGTTTGCTTGTTTTCTTCTTATGAAGTGTAGTTTTGTGAACAACCAGTTTCTTACCAGCAGCAAAAAGTTTGGTTAATCAGTGAGAAGTTTCATGAAGAAAGTTAAAATAAGAACTTCTCAAAACAGAAACTTTTCAAAAGGAAGCCTCTATAAAATAAACCAAACTGAAATATTTTAAGTTCTTTGAATGAATTCTGCACTGTTTTACATTTGCATGAGATTCTAATGATTATCGTGTCATTCATTTCTCAACAAAACACTGTGGGACACATTTAATGCTTTGTTCAGCTCCTGTTGTTCTGCAGTTCTGGCAACATTTATGGAAGCTCACATCAAGGCCAACAGGGAAATTATGAATCATTATCGGGATATCAAAGGAGCTCATTTTTTATTTAAATTGCAGAAATGTTTTTGGAAAAGTGAAGGGTAGAAGAAAAGAGGCTTTGTTGCATCTGGTATTAAAGGACACATTCTTGTTGGCTGTTTCGGCCCAATTTGATTTTGTCCAGATAAAAGGTTTTGTACAGTACCTTGGCAATCTGTACATTTTTAATAATATTTTCTGGTCTATCTAAAAGATGTTTTCATGTCTGGAAAAATATCCTGCTGCTCTTGGCAGTGCATCACTGTGACAGTATGGGGCAGGACATGTTTAATGTTGGCCTATGAAATGACTACAAATGGCACAAAAAGAGGAAAAAAACAGAATAACTTTTCTATTACTCAACCAAGCAAGCGAGGGAGTAAAGGGACATTGACCTTCCTTTCATACCTCACATGTTGAAAGTCTGAGAGGCACAGAAAGGCATGAGTCTTTCTTCCTGCTCACATTCTTCCTTCCTCTCCTCCTCTTCCTCATTATTAGCAAGACAAACACGTGTGAGAGAAAGGAGGAAGGAGACTGGTACAAACACAAGACCGTGGCGTCTCTGAACTGCTAATCTCTGTCATGTGGGAGAAACTTCAAACTAAAAGATTCACATGCCCAAAATAGTGAAGGCCCACACGATTTTCCCTTCATCCTGGTCAATGAGAAGTCGTATGAAAGAGGCCATTCTGAGGTTCCCATCTACTGTAAAACACCCACAGTCTTTATTTAAACTCTTAACTTCCTTCTCTGTGTTAGCTCGATGCTTTTACAGCCTTTAGGTTAAGTGTAGCCTTTCTTAACCCCTTTATAATGACTTGTTCTTGTAATAGCTTCTGAGAAAATGAGCTAATGATTGACAGCTTATCTTAGTTTTATGTGATATTATGTTACTTATCTCCACTGAGCATTAGATGAGAGGTGAATGACACAGGATTGACACTTTGGTCAACACATTTCACTCTGATTCAAATTGATCTCATCCATTGTAAGACAGCAGGTAAAACAATCAAAGTACTAGTTCTTACAACAAAGTTTGGACATCAGTAAGTAAAGAAATCTGCCACTAGAGTGCAATATTTGGCAGGGACACAACTGTTCTGAAATGTCTTAAAAATACAGAGAACCATTAAAGAAAGTTTAATTCTTATAGGGTTTTTTCCATCTTATTGAAGACCTAAAACCTGAAAAACTGTGGTTTGAGCAGTGAATGAAAGGTTAAGTTGGTGAGTTTAGTTTCAGGTTTAAGATTCAAACCTATGGGATTACAGAACGATTTTGAACCTTGATAGAAAAGACACGTGCACGTCTGTGTGAGAGGGTACAGGAGCTGTATTATAGAGGGGCCCTCCAGTTTCAGCACTCGTATCCTTCACAGTGTGGTCACGGGGCCCCGGTCCCTCAGGTTCCCTTTTGTTTATTACAGTGGAATAAAGGAGTCTACTGTCCAGCACTGCTCTGCTCGGCCTCAGACGTCTGCCTGCATGTCATCACCTCAGCATCACTGTGATAGACAGGCAGCAGGTTAAAAGACAAGAAATCAGTCCAAAATACAGAGGCAACGCAAAAAAAGAAAAATACAAACGAGCAGACAAATTAAATTACATAATTATTTTCATTTTAAAATAGCTACCAAGGCACAAACAGAAAAAGCTTTAACATTTCTCCATAGATTGTCTTAAAGAGTGAAGGGGTTCAGCAGAACAACAAAACACAGCAACAGACAAGTGTTGACATCAGATACAGTTCAGTAGATAAACTTTACATCATAAAAGTTCAGCAATGTTTCCTCAGAAGGTGGATCTCATCTTTGCTCTTGTTGCTCGCAGCTGTTCAGCTCTTGGTACTGACAGGATCTGTCTGTGTGAGGAATCCTCCTGGCAGACGATTCACAGAAACATGAGCAGAATGATAATTGTTTCAAGCAAATGGACCATGGGAAACATGGAAGGAATGCTAATGACAGGTAGTAGAGATTTATACCAGGTGAGAGTGTGACTTATGCTTTGAGACAAAGTAGGACTCGGAGAAGATGGTGGGGTTGTGTGGAGTATGCATGAAGAGTAAGTAGCTACTATTTAGAGAGATTTTCCAGGGATAAATTTATGTGATCTAGAACAACTCAAACTAAAACATTACAGAGCAGCTGAAAGAAAGACAACTAAATACATTTACACCTTTTAACTTTCCAAGGAGACACTTGTTTGCCAAAGCCCAGTACACACTGTGTGATTTCAATAATTAAGGACTCAAATGTCACACTCTGCAAACTCCATAAAATGTGTGAGTAACTTGTCATGCTGTAATTTTTTTAAGATTTAATAGATGCAGAAATGTAAAAAATGTGGCTACAGGAGGTCATCACCGGGATCTGACAGAGATAGACCAACAAGAAGGAAATGTTGAAATGAATGCTTTTCGGACACTAAAAAGAGGAAGACTGGAATGAAGAACAGGAGAAAGTTGTGAAAGCACTAAGGCTAGGAAAAAGGAGAACAAGACTTTACTCATAGCAGTAGTCATACTACACAAATGTTTCACTGTAAATCTTGCTAGATATATGTTGTAAATCATATTCAGTTGCTGTAGTGCTGAATCAGCTACTGTTGAGTCTGTGACCCTGAATGACCACAGAATGCAGAGTCAGACTTATGACCAATAAGTTTATGATTCTAATTTGATGTAAAATCATTCTGCTGAAAAGATTTGACTTGTTATTTCTAGGGCGTAATTCCAGCTGCAGATTATTAAAATTTTAAACATAAATTGTTAGTTCTTCCAGCTTTGACAAAAGTCATGCTCTAAAACATGCAAAGAGGTCAAATGACAGCAGAAAAGAAAGACATGATGAATGATTACATGATGGCAATGCTTCAAGTTAAAGAAAAAAACTTCTGCATGCTATCTGTGCTTTTTAGTAACATAATTCTTAACATGGACTATGTAAAATATAAGCAGTTTTTATGACAGTTTCACCTGATCAGAGTCACTCAACATACAGACGGGCCTTCCATCTGTGCTCTGCCACTGAACAGAATACGTTGGTGGAGTATAAAGTTGGTTGTTTTTAAGGATTTCTGACTCCCCCGTTGTGCTGTGTGTTTTCGTTGAAAGACTGAACCAAAGGATGATACCCAGCTGACACAGGATGTTTCATCTTATTCAGAATTTCTCCACTTCTCTTTCTCTAACTTCCCCTTAAAGTTTAAAATGTACTCCTAATGTCAATGTTATATAATTTCAGGTGGAGATGTAGTTTTGAATACAAGATTAGACAAATAACTGCCCAGATGAGTTTTAAGGAATTAGATCAAATTCTCCTGACTCAGTGTGTGTTTGTGTTAGAGCATAATCCCCTGCTAATCCAGGACCTTTGCACATGCTGTGTGTCTGTGTTTTGTGCAACTGGTTAACTGTGCACAGAGGAAGTTGCCCTGTATTTCCAGACAGACTAGGGTCATATGTAGAGCAAGACTACAAGCTCAAAGAATTTACGAGCCTCTACAGACACGAAGCACCTTGTATCATGGTGTGAAAAGTATTTTACGAGCGCCCAGTAAATTTTACTCTTCATCACTCAACAGTCAGACATGTCTCAAACAACATATGTTCTGATGATTTTTGGGAGGCATTACCAAAACCGACAGCTTAGCAAGCAGGCTGGACCTCTGGGTTAATGCTGATTGAGCAAAAGGAGCAGGCAGGAACAGCCACTCGGACCATACAGGAGTTCAAAGCAAGTTGTGTACAAATTTAATCAAGTTAAATCCCTATAATTTATTTTCTTTGAATTCTTTAAATTAAATCCATGTGTTCTCCTTTAAAACCCAGCATGATCATTTGTTTAAGCTTAAATATTCAGCTTCTCACAGTTTTATGTCTTTACCACACAGCTTCATTGAAATGTTTCCTCCATGAAATGCCATCTGGGACACACATGTTTCAGAGAGTCGTATTTTAATCTCATTATGTATGTGGGCTGATGCTATCTGGGTGTTAAACATAAACTGATATGGAAAATACATTTAAATTCAAAAGTTATGTTTCAATTTAAGTCACATTGACTTTTTAACTTTTGTTCATTAATTATGGGCATAGAGGGAAAAAATACTTTACATCAATGTTTGTTTTGCCAAACATGAACATTTTAGTTAGTTGGGATTTTATTTCTCACTATAAATTCTAAACATCTCAGTATGACGAGTAAGATATTGACTCTAAACTGTTTTAATATACTTCCCAGTGTGGAGTGTGTGTTTCAATGACTCTTGACCTTTAATGGACCTTACTGACCTTCACATCCTCCTGTCAGCCTTTGAACTAAATTCAACAGGCCTTGAGGGAGAACACACATAATGACAGAAACACACACCCTGCTCACACTACCATGCTCAACAGTTGGTTTGTACATTTTTAGTATAACTACAATTTGAAAAATTGTTTATAATATCCAAATTTTACAACAGTTATAGACTCTAATGAAGCCGCTGCTTAAGACCCTTAATCATCAGCGGCCTCCATAAATGTTTGAATTTTTCACACAAATTATAGATTTTTATGTTTTGTTGTTGAGATTAAGAAATGTAATTTTATTTGATAGTTTCAGCATAAATACATTGAATGATTGTTTGATCTAAGACTCAAATCTTTTCATTCAGCTCAGTTTGCTCACAACTATATTCTAGAAGTGAAAAATGATCAGTTTTAGCAGTTAAACTTGGCTCCCTCTCAGATTCTACCAGATTTGTTTTGAAACACTGTTAGTTTTGGTGATATTCTTAACAAGTAAAAAGGCACCAAATCAAATTTTGCTGAAGGCCTCATACAATCTTGGGCGAGCTTTGAGCTGTGTTGACACTGAAAGTGAATCTGTTTCCTGACAGGAAACAGGAAGGTTGAGGACAGACACGTGGACGCAGTCACACGTAGAGTCACAGACAGTAGTAAAATGTTTTCTTTCTCTCAGTGGTTTTCCCGGTGTGTCCTCCATTTATATGAAGCTGTGCACCAGTTATTTTGCATTGAAACTTGATTTTGTCCCATAAAACATCAGGTTGCATATCCTGTAAATTACAACCTGTAGTTATGTTTTACTATCCAACAGCTTATTATTTGAGACAGTGCTGCTCACTTGCTAAAAAGAAACCCCAAACAGAAGTATTTATGTCTAGGTAGCAGAAGTCACAGAACTGCTTGTGCAAACAGCTTGTTTAACTGTAAAGTAAAACACAACGTAGACACATTTTATTTTACTCCCCTAAGCATCAAAAACAGAGGGGGAAAAAATGAGAACAAGAATGTAGGTTTTGTTCAAGTCAATAGGCCTTATGTTGTGTTCAGTCATCACAGGTGAGCTTTATGAGCAACAGATGAAGCAGACTGCATAAGAAGTGATGAAGGACTGGAGGAATCAACAAGAGGCTCAATGAAGCCTTTCTTATCTTAAGAAGAAAAGTACAGTAGGAGTCTATCTGGTGTTGAGAAAAGGGGGAGGAGCTGAAATACAGGTGGGTTTGGTTAGGAGGGGAGGAGGTGGTGAGCGGAGTGGGAGGGGTCAGAGAGGACTGCCAGGAGGCTCCTGTGTGAAGGGTACAGCCTGGAACCAGCTTATTACTGGAACCAGTCGAACACGAAACTCATCTCTGCTGCTGTGGCCCTTAGGCTCATAACATTACTATGAGCCTAAGGGCCATGTGTCTCTGCTTGTTTCTTGTACCAAACTCTTCTTTGTTTATTCCAGTTAGTTTTTCCCCTTCTGAGCATGTTTTTTCATGTACAATTGAAAACAGATACAAACACACAAAGCAACTATCTCTTTACCACTGTCTGACATTAAATCAGCCAGCATATGATGAAGAAAACATCATGTACGGCTCATCCTTTGGTGCAATTTCAAGATGCCTGAAGGCGCAAACTGTTATGTGCAAGCAAAAGCACCATGGTAAGCTTTTTTTTTTTTATCATTTTCATCAACATCATCATAATTTAAGTGTCATCATCAATCATTTTAGTGTGTGCAGCTCAGCAGTGAACGTGTTTTGGTGACTAATGTGTATTTTTCCACCATGAAGCAAAAGAAAATGCAAAACTTTACTTGTGTTAAAGGGTCAACACATGAAACTCCTTCCTTGCCAAACTTCAATTAGCATTATATTACAGAAAAGAAGCAGCGCTACAAAGAATATCACAGATAAAGTCACAAATGATGAATCTGGCATAGTTTTTTGTTTTTTAATGCTGAGATATGTTTCTTCTCTGTTTGGCTGCTGCCTTGCAACCCTTGTGTTGTTTGTTTTTGCATGACAATAACCTCAACTGGAAAAGCTCTACAAATGAACATAGTCTGCAATTGTTGTAGTGTTTAGTTTTGCAGTTTTAGTTGAAACCAAGCACTCTTCTCAAAAGACATGAACTAATAAATGAAAAAGAAAATCTTGGGAAGATGCTGTTGAATATGCTGAAAGGCTACTTAGAGAAGTATTCAAATGGGTCTTAGTTACAAAGTGGTCTAAAGTATACAACCATTACAAAGCTCCAACTCAGGTTTATTGAAAATGTACCTAATATTTTGCTACGAGTACAAGGTGATGTTGCAGGATGTTGCTTTCTCTTATTCCATGGTTATATTCGTGCTATGAGCTGTCCAGATTTTATCTGAACAGCACTACACTGTTTGATATGAAACCAACTTTTGATGACATACTAAATGCCAAACAGATTTAATCAAAGTGACCTTCCTGCTCTGTGAAAACTCACTGACCTGCATCACCTGTCACAATATTTTTTAAAAAGTAAGACATTTCAAACATTTCAAGGAATTTGTGTGTACATTCCCTGATGTTTAAGCATCCATGGTTGAGTTACTGGGTAAATAAAGCTGAGTGCAAGTCATAAAACTCAAATATTTGAGGGACGTCTAACATTTAGTCTGGGCTCTGATAGAAAGTCTCAGGTGGTCCATTCATGGGTTCCAGACACGACAAGGCTGCATTTGTAAATGGGCGTAAATATTCAAAACCAGCAGAGCTGAGCCTGATTTATAGCTACAAATATTTCTGTGACTTGTACTTTCATATCACTAATGACTGACTTTATTCTTGTTGTCTTCATTTCTGCACACATTGTCTTTAAGCCAAGACTGAACTGACAGATTCTCCCTGAATTCAGTCAAATTCCCTTTTAACATAAAACATCAGTCTACATTTTCAGAAAAACAGAGTAGAAATATAAAATATATTGTGTGATAAACTCCAATTTTTTATACTCATTTTACTGTGATAAAGAGATTATTTTGCCTCTCTTTCTGTCTCTGCTGGAAATTTAGTTCACATGACCACTCTGGTGCTGATCTACCTGACCGAACTAAAGGGTCAAATAAATCTTTGTGACCTGGCAAAAGGACCAGAAAATTACCTGTCTCAAAAAGTCAGTGTGTGCATATCTGTCAGAGTTTAATTGCCTCCTTTGTTTTTGGTTGTGCCTCTTTACTGATCCTTCTGCAACTTATCTAATAGCTTCTAAAAAAAATAGATATTTGCAAAACCAGGGAACATTGGTATTATATATATATATATATATATATATATATATATATATATATATATATATATATATATATATATATATATATATATATATATATATATATTCTTTTTTTTTTTAACCACAAACAGTATTGTGTTTCCTAAATAGATTTTTATTGCAAAAATATTTTCATCCTCTTGCACTGGAAACATATCTAATATGTATGTGGCCATGTGATGTCCAGATGTAATTTATAATTTATGAAAACCTGGAAGGAAGCTGAACTTACTAAAATACACCAAGAAAAATCTATTCACAAGAAAGGAAGAGATAAAAGAAAAAGTTAGAGAGAGAGAGAGAGAGGTAGAGAAAAATAAAAGAGGCCAATAGTGATCCTCAATTTGACTACTAACATTAGAAATCGCCTTCCAGTAAATTGAATTAGCAGAACAGGACATCAGAAACCTCTAAAGCAGGGGTGTCCAAAGTCGGTCCTCGAGGGCCGGCATCCTGCATGTTTTAGTTCTCTCCCTGGTTTAATGCACCTGGATCAAATGATGGCTCATTAGAAGGCCTAAAGAGAACATTGACTTGCTGAGGAGGTTGTTACAACCACTAGGAAAACACTCAGAAGATGTAAAAAGATATACAGGGAGACAATGTGAGGAGAGAATTGCTGTAGTTTTACATACAAATGTGTTATTTGATTATAATGTTTGATAGATAATATAAAACAATAAAATTACAAAAGAATTTATAACAGAACAGTTAGAATCATACCATGAAAAATCTGCTGCTACATTGCGTTTTTATTTATTAGGGAATATCTGCATAAAATCATTTTGTAATCATTATATTTGGTTTTTACGATTTTGCAGAGGGCTCATATCAAAGAGGACAAGTCTAGTGCCTTGGGAACTCTTACTTATTGCAGTTCCTAATGCTTGACGCCAGAGGGGGGAAGGCACCATGCCAAAAATATTTGGCTTCAGTTTTCTGAGCTGTGAACATTATCAGATAATAAAAGACATGAATGTGCAGAATTGCTCAAATCTGAGGTATAATTTGAGTGTCCTGATCTAATTAGGAGATTATAGATAAGAAAAAACAAACCACAGACCAACTAACAATCTTTTATTGTGTGTTACAGGATATTGCTTTTTTTTCCTCCCCCATGTATGTAGAGATTAGTTGCCTATACAATACATGTCGGATTTAATATGGATATTGAGCATTACTTTATTTTCTTGTTATAAATCCCAGATGTTCTTAAATACATACTTTAGATTTGTTGTAATCCACATGTATCTCAACTATATACATTTTTAAACCGTGTTGGCTTTCAGTTCAGTCTATCATTTAAAATATGCCCTAAAACACACTGAGATGAAAACATTTAAAGCTGTAACGGTTAGCTTTAAACCGTTACAGCTTTTCATTCCAAGAGAATGAAAAGGTATTTGTACACATGTTGCCTGCATACAGATTTTTCAATGAAGTTGGATTAGAGTCATGAGCCTTAGTAAGACCTAAGACAGAGCTAATGTACACAATCACTTGAAAAGTATCAATCCTCTGCAGACAGGACAAAGTTTTCCTCAGACATTCTCACACAGCTCAGGCAGTCTGTCGGCCTGAGCTGTTGTGGAAAGTTTCAGGTCATCCTGAAAGCTATGGGTTCCCACAATAAGTGAATGGCTGTGTGGTGACCGTTGTACTCACTATGTACAGTTGATTGTACCCTGAGTGCAGCTGCCCATACACCATCTGGGTTTTTATTATGAGAGTCAACAAGGAGTCGAATATCATGTTGACACAAAAACTTGCCATAAAATGCCTAGAAAAGTGGCGACAGCATGAAACAAACAGAGGATGATTAGGAGGTAAGTTCATACATAGTGCACAAGCTCATCCGGTATTTAGCAAAAGAAAAGCCTCCATGTTGCTGTACTAAGATTTAGGAAGAAAAGTAGTAGTGGCGTGGTGCAAATCAATTGCATATCATTAAACAGTCTTCAGCAAGGGTGGCCACCCTTATGACAGGTTACGTTTTGTTAGCTTGCAGGTCTGGGGCCAATTATTTGTAAGCATAATGCAAAGATAGTAAAATATCAGCAATGACCTTTCTATGGACATGTTTCTATTCAAAGAAGAGACACCGAATAAATTAAAATTACAGAATCAATAATTTGACAGAAGATGCATCTATTGCCATTATATTTTTATTCAAAAGGCTAAAAGAGTGTTTTGAAGACCCTCAGAGAATGAGAGCCCCTTACACAGTGCATGCATGCTTTTTGTTCACATTTCAATACACACCTCTCACTTC
Organism: Poecilia latipinna; assembly: GCF_001443285.1. Lineage (NCBI taxonomy): Eukaryota > Metazoa > Chordata > Actinopteri > Cyprinodontiformes > Poeciliidae > Poecilia > Poecilia latipinna. The sequence goes on from NW_015115368.1 coordinate 65,539, forward strand.
CTCATTCCACTATGCCTTGTTTTGCCAGCAACATATACAAATAGAAAACTCACCTCTGAAAATGTGTGGTCCACATCCTCTTTTCACAAAAGACAAATTCGAAGAAAATACTCAGCCTAGTTCCTTTTTCCAAGTGAGTACACAGCTCTCAAAGCACAAACTTTTCACACCTTTAAACCTTAAAGATCAAGTTTAACCCTTGTGTTTTGAAATAGGGTCCAACCGACCACACACATGTAAAACTTGTATCATTTGCCTCAGTCCTCGCACACACAAGGGTTACACCTTAAAGATCAAGTTTAAGTTTTCCACTACACCTTAAAGAAGGAGCGACATTATTTGAAGTGCTTCATTTTGTTGTGCAGTTGCTTGTTAAGATTTATGACATCAGAGTTAGACTAAGACAGAGCAATATTGTCAGGACTCTGGGTTTTGGCCTGAGCGGCTTTCACGTCGCCCTCCAAGGTCTGAGCTCCTCAGTCGCTGGCTACCAAGGTTCCTCTTCATCTACCGTCACCAGCCACCAAGGTTCCTCTTCATCCGCCGGCGCCCACCAACGTTCCTCTTTCATCGCCTGGACGTCCGCCCCCTTGTCCCTTTCGTCACCTGGACGTCAGACTTTCTATACTGAACTCTAGTCTGTTCTTTGCAGTTTCTGCCCTCCTTCCAAGGCCCCCTCTGCCCACCCTGGGTGGATTGTTTTTGGTTTGTTGGTTTGTGTTCCCCTGTATATCGTCCTTGCTTCCCTGTGCCACCTTCTCCCCGCCCTTCAGCCAGCTCCTGTGCCAACTACTCACACCTGCAATCATTCTTCTCATCTAGCTAGGAATTGTTCCAATTACTAGTACTTAAGCTCCTCTAATTTTCTTCATTAAAATATCATCCACATAAACTGCGTCTACTGCCTGCTGCGATTGGGTCCACCCCTACATACATCATGACAAATATTGCTTTGAGGTTCTAAGTTAAGACAACTAAATCTGTTTAGCTTGATTTTGTAAAAACTAGAACGGTTTAAGGCAACAGGTTTTCATGCAATTTTCTAGTAAAGTTAACTAATTTAGGTTTAGAGTGTATGACCTGTAAGACCAAATTTCTCCTTCAGGAGATCACAGAAGAGTTTCTCTAGCACAACATTTTTCAGATGAGACTAAAATAGAAATATTAAGTAACACAGCAGCACATCTGACTGCTTTTATCTTGTAATGGTTCACACAAATCCTCCTGTGATTCTATTTTTTTAAACTCTCAGCTTCATCCTTTGATTTTAAGTTATTTTTTTTTTACATTATTGTTATTTTTTTAGTACTTCTGGACTCATATGTAAAGTTCTGTGAATACCCTACTATACAATGGAGAATTGTAGCTTGAAAAGTAAAGAACATTGTGTGCTCTTGCAAGAGAAATGCAATGTCATTAAATCCCTCCTCTACTTCCTGCTTTCAGAGATAGTGGTACGCAGCTTGTGAGCAGAATGGATTAAGTGCTATTTCAAAGCTCTACCTCAGCACATCTCTGTCTGTCCTCTTTTGTCTGCAGAGAAAAACACAACCTCTTGTTTTGCTTTAAGGAAGCTGATATGCAGCTCAATGTTATTTGGTGGATAGATATAAAGGACAAAAAGGAAAATTCTCCCTCACCTGCCTCTATGTAACACTCAATAATGACCTTGAACTGAGAAAATTATCACCAGGCTCATTAATATTTTAAGCATGTTTCTGCTTACCATGAGGCGCCATTTCCAATGCAACACTAACATGGAATAAAATGTGGCTCAGTTTGTAACATAATTACAAAGAAAACAGTTTTTCTGTTTATGATGATTATGAATTTATTTCACCCAAAATGTTATATATTTTATATGTATTGTGTTTCCAGTTGTTCAAATTTCAAGTCTTAATTTTAAGTACACTCTGGATTCTCCTTCCCCAATAAACAGTCAAATGTTTAATTAGAAGTTAAACAATATATTTTATCACTTTATAACTGAAACATAACAACTGATCTAGTTTCTATTTACTGTAAAGTGCTACTAACTTTCTCTTTATGGGTAATTACTGTCACAAAGATAACTTTTATCTCGCTAAAGATGCCAACATTTTAGGTCACATGTCTCAAAGTGTGACCTGACAGTGAAGATTAGATAAAGCCACACTGCAGGTTATAGAGAAGAGGAAACCTGAGGACATCTCCTCCCCTTTTTAAAGGGCTGAGTTTCCAAAGAACCTGCCTCAATTTGATTAATGTTTCACTGGTACAACACAAAAGTTTCCGGAAAATGCCAGGGGCCTGATTCGTTTTCCATTATTGTGTGTGGAGGTTAAAGTTAATAGATATTTCCTGTTGGATCCTGCATACATATTTCAAACAAATGATGATCGCTGTCTACAATGGTAAGGAGTGAAATGTGCTAACTTGCTTATACTTGTCCATCAAAGGTCCCGATTGGAGTTTGCATTTCTGGTACGAAGCATGTTTGGAAAGATGTAAACAGGATTTAACAGAATTGCAAACCCCAAAAGGGATAATGGTTGGACAAGTAGAAGCAAGTCGGCAAGTTTCACTCCTGCTTTCTCACTACCATGGAAGACAGCAATTAAAATCTGTTGTATGCAGGTCTCTGTATACAATAATTGTTGCATGCAGAATATTTGTTGTATACAGAACAAGCATTCTGTATACAACACTAGTTGTACACAGAGACCTGCATACAACAAATGTTAATCGCTGGCTCCCATGGTAGTGAGAAAGGAGGAGTGAAACTTGCTGACTGGCTTATACTTGTCCATCAAATGTCCCGATTGGAGTTTGCATTTCTGGTACGATATATGCATGTTGGAAATATGTATACATGATTTAACAGAATTGCAAACCCCAAAAGGGATAACGGTTGGACAAGTATAAGCAAGTCAGCAAGTTTTACTCCTGATTTCTCACTACCATGGAAGACAGCGATCAACATTTGTTGTATGCAGGTCTCTGTATACAAGAATTTCTTCCATGCAGAATATTTGTATATACAGAACCAATAATTGTTGTATACATAATTTTTATTCTGTATACAACATTTGTTGTATACAAATGATATACACAGAACAACATTTGTTGCATAACCTAAGATTGCAATGAGAACATAAACATGTTACAATTCCCACATATTTTGCACCATGACAGTTTTGCAGAATTCAGATGTTTACACAACTGGCAGGAAGCAAAGAATGTTGCAACACACAGGAAGCACCAATGTGGTAACAGTGTAATAATTTGTTTTCATATGTTTCAGTGGAAATGTTAAACTGAAGGTGTCCCAAATGCCTGAGGATATTTAACCTTACACACTCTGATATTAA
>NW_015115368.1:70769-75117 GCF_001443285.1 Poecilia latipinna
TTCCTGCTTTCAGAGATAGTGGTACGCAGATTGTGAGCAGAATGGATTAAGTGCTATTTCAAAGCTCTACCTCAGCACATCTCTGTCTGTCCTCTTTTGTCTGCAGAGAAAAACACAACCTCTTGTTTTGCTTTAAGGAAGCTGATATGCAGCTCAATGTTATTTGGTGGATAGATATAAAGGACAAAAAGGAAAATTCTCCCTCACCTGCCTCTATGTAACACTCAATAATGACCTTGAACTGAGAAAATTATCACCAGGCTCATTAATATTTTAAGCATGTTTCTGCTTACCATGAGGCGCCATTTCCAATGCAACACTAACATGGAATAAAATGTGGCTCAGTTTGTAACATAATTACAAAGAAAACAGTTTTTCTGTTTATGATGATTATGAATTTATTTCACCCAAAATGTTATATATTTTATATGTATTGTGTTTCCAGTTGTTCAAATTTCAAGTCTTAATTTTAAGTACACTCTGGATTCTCCTTCCCCAATAAACAGTCAAATGTTTAATTAGAAGTTAAACAATATATTTTATCACTTTATAACTGAAACATAACAACTGATCTAGTTTCTATTTACTGTAAAGTGCTACTAACTTTCTCTTTATGGGTAATTACTGTCACAAAGATAACTTTTATCTCGCTAAAGATGCCAACATTTTAGGTCACATGTCTCAAAGTGTGACCTGACAGTGAAGATTAGATAAAGCCACACTGCAGGTTATAGAGAAGAGGAAACCTGAGGACATCTCCTCCCCTTTTTAAAGGGCTGAGTTTCCAAAGAACCTGCCTCAATTTGATTAATGTTTCACTGGTACAACACAAAAGTTTCCGGAAAATGCCAGGGGCCTGATTCGTTTTCCATTATTGTGTGTGGAGGTTAAAGTTAATAGATATTTCCTGTTGGATCCTGCATACATATTTCAAACAAATGATGATCGCTGTCTACAATGGTAAGGAGTGAAATGTGCTAACTTGCTTATACTTGTCCATCAAAGGTCCCGATTGGAGTTTGCATTTCTGGTACGAAGCATGTTTGGAAAGATGTAAACAGGATTTAACAGAATTGCAAACCCCAAAAGGGATAATGGTTGGACAAGTAGAAGCAAGTCGGCAAGTTTCACTCCTGCTTTCTCACTACCATGGAAGACAGCAATTAAAATCTGTTGTATGCAGGTCTCTGTATACAAGAATTTCTTCCATGCAGAATATTTGTATATACAGAACCAATAATTGTTGTATACATAATTTTTATTCTGTATACAACATTTGTTGTATACAAATGATATACACAGAACAACATTTGTTGCATAACCTAAGATTGCAATGAGAACATAAACATGTTACAATTCCCACATATTTTGCACCATGACAGTTTTGCAGAATTCAGATGTTTACACAACTGGCAGGAAGCAAAGAATGTTGCAACACACAGGAAGCACCAATGTGGTAACAGTGTAATAATTTGTTTTCATATGTTTCAGTGGAAATGTTAAACTGAAGGTGTCCCAAATGCCTGAGGATATTTAACCTTACACACTCTGATATTAAGTCATTAAGCATAAAACATTAAATTCCCAGGGTTTGTCATTATTTCTCTGGCATTTTTTCCAGGTCACAAGAAGCAAGTTTTCTTATCATGCCAAACTGTTTCCTTAGGTTCTGCTGAAATCATCTGAATCAAATCAGAACTTGTTTAGATGAGATCTTTAGTAAGACCAAAACTTTTAAACTAACCTTGAGAAAAAATTTAGAAATAGGTAAAAGGTCAAATCAGAGATATTTTTGGTTTCTACAGCAGTAAAAGTTCTTGTTTTCTCAATTTTATAATAATTTAACAATTATATGTAATTGATTAATTATTAGCTGAAACCAAAAAAACTGTAAAAAAGCTTAAAAACTTTGAATGACCGTTGACAAAATCTTTGAACACCATACACACTTGTAAAAAGTACATTTGCAGATAATTAACTCGACTTCCCGATCCCTCATGTTTATCATGTTGCCACTCATAAACGTGAAGTCTTGTCATCCTTAGTAGTTAATGGTTACTGAGTCATAATTCCACAATTAGCCACATATTATTTGTTAATTATTACTTAATCTGGAAAAGATTAAGTAATAATTAACACTAAACTGGTTTCCTCCTCACCATATCAGAAGAAAGTACTGCTAAAAGTTAACACTATAGATTTATGCTCCCAATGAGTTCAGAAGCCTTGTTTCTGCTGCCCTTCTGTTTCTGTTTCATCAGAAACCATTTTTTTCTGTTGAAACCAAAAGAGTTTGAGAAGCAACAGGATCTGAGGGGGAGAGAAAAGCTTTCCACCTACAGAGCGTTGCTCTGTTTATGAATGGTTGGGGGGAGGATCAGAAAACACAGATAAGGCTGTTACTTGTCTAGTTTGAGGAACACAATCAGCCAAAACCATAATTAATTTTATAACAGAAGCAGAAGCCAGACAGTTTGTTTTATTTATTTTTAAACTCTAATTGAATCATTTTTAAAGCTTTTATCATGTAGGAAAATTTCAGTACAAAATGTCGATGTTTTATATCTCAATCATAACTTTATTACTGTAAACACCTTTCTATCCCTCTTTTTAAATCAACTGGGTTCACATAATCCCACAGGGCAGATGTAGCCTCACACCAGAGCACATTTTGTCCTTCATGCTCCTGTGCTGTGAAAATGAGAGCTTCTTAATGCATAGTGTGATACAGAAAGCATTAAAAAGGCAGCAATATGTTGAGCTGAAACCAGAATATGACTTAAAAACCTAGGTACAAACCTATATCTATTATCATTGATATTAACTGATGTTACACATTCAGATGCAACTTCAGAACAGGATTCAGAATTATACCCCTATTTATCCTATTCTGCACAGCTTTCATATGTAATAATAGCAATCAGAGCTGCTGGTGCAATATTTAAAGGAAAAGAAATCCTATCACAGCATGATTGTTCATGTAAAAAAACTAATGGTACTACCTTATGTCAAATTTTAATTAATCGAGTTTGATGGATTAAAATGCCACGCCCAAATCAAAATCGATGTTATCGCACACAAACACCTGTTAAATCTGCGTCATAAAATGCTTATCGTATAAAAACATATGTTTTGATTCAAATTAATTTCTTATCAATAATAAAACAGACAGCGTTCTGGAACTTTCTTTTAAATCAAATGGTTAATAAGGGGTGAGGCCCTCTTTGTGACTTTTGACCCAGTTANGCCGGAATGTTGTGGATAGGTGTAGCACGGGATCACGTGGTGTTATTAGTGATTGTAGATCACCTGTTGCTCACTTGGTGACTTCAGTGAGTGGGTGATGGGGGAGGTCTACTTTTTGCTGACCGCTATGTTTTGTTTTTGATCACTGTTTGACTCTACGGATCCGTTTTTTATGCTGCTTTTGAACACTGTTTTGCTTGGATATGGACAATAAAATCGTTGCAACTGCAGCTTGGATTTACGTTTTGATCAGCTTGCGCGTCAACAACCACTCCCCTATTCAGCCGCTCAGCGACTTTGTTGGATAGTCGCTAATAATCTGTTTAATCTGCTTTATGAAATGCTTATCGTATAAAAACATATGTTTTGATTTAAATTAATTTCTTATCAATAATAAAACAGACATGATTCTAGAACCTTCTCTCTTGCATCATATAAGTTCTTATCAAAAATAAAACAGACATGATTCTGGAACTTTCTCTTAAATCAAATGGTTAATAAGGGGTGAGGCCCTCTTTGTGACTTTTGACCCAGTTATACCAATGCAAATTTTCTGATGCAACTCCTCCTCACTCAGATAGACTCCACCTCCAACTGTTTTTATCTTCCTGCTCCTGGCAGATGCCCCAGCCCACTTTTATGAGTTTCTGTTTGAATCAGCCAATAGAGATAAAGGGCTGGGATTTCTGTTTTTCTGCTTTAAATAATTTTCGGAGGCCCTGTCATTCTACTTGTTGCACTTGGTAGAGGAAGATCCACTTTGCTCTCACCGAAAACAAACAAACAAAAAAATGGTTTGCATTAAAAGAGAAAAGCCTCAAAAGAGAAGACAGCAAGAAGCTAATCAACTAGCATGTAGCTCATCTGCTCCAACCTCACAGACTACAGATGGACAAACCATCACGAGGCCCTGCTCCATGGCTGATGCTCCATCCTCTACACTTCTGGATACAAATCTGGTCTTACCTCCATCAGCAGCGTTCGAATCCTCGATTCAGCACGAGATTCCCACCTTCCAAGACTCTGAGCATGCTCCGCCTGGTTCCTATGAATCCCACTCTGCTGAAGCTCCTTCATCCATCTTGGGAAAAACCAACACCAC
>NW_015115368.1:81253-81734 GCF_001443285.1 Poecilia latipinna
GAATAATATATATATATATATATATTATTTTTTATTTTTTTATTTATTTTTTTCAGCCGACGAATCCAAAATCCGATATGAGATTCATCCGTGCTGCAGTGAATCCGTCTCTCTTTATCTCCCTCTTCTTCCTCACATCGTGTCTTTAGGAAACTTTCAAAACAAAAACGGAAGATTTAGGATGTATCTTACTTTTGACAGAGTGAAAGAATATAAATAATAGTCTTTACCACCTGTGTAAACTTTGCTGGTGAATGTTATAACACATAATATAAGTTTTATAATAGGCTATGTTGTTTCATTTCTAATATAGGCTCTTGTGTCAGATAATCTAAGTCAATGTTAGAGAATAATTAATTTTTTTGGACTCTCAGTTAGCCTTCATAGCGGGGCTGAACCCGTATTACACCAAGCACTGTAGCTAATATTAGCTGGTATCTGCCGGTGGACATAAATACAGAAAAGTAATATTCTAATCACA
>NW_015115369.1:0-1546 GCF_001443285.1 Poecilia latipinna
AGGTGACCCATTAGTTGAATGTCCACAACATCTTAGATTTTCTAATTATTTTATTAAGGCAATTTTGCAAGGGTCAGTACAGCTTAATTCAGTAGTGTAAATAATCAAATAAGTAAAAATCAATCATCTAGGTCAGGGGTGGGCAACTCCAGACCTTGAGGGCCGGTCTCGTGCAACTTTTACATGACAATGATCCAACAAAAACTGAATTTGTTCCGTTTTTGTTGGATCATTTACATGAAAAAGTTCTAATTACAATCTTTGTTTACACAGTAACGGTACACATCGAAAACATGTAATGTTCTTGCCGCACCTAGTTGGTGCTAGGTTCTTTGAAACTAAGTGCGCATGCGTTTAAAAAAGACAGTTCTACTTGAAGGCATGTGGATTCGCGTTTCCCCATCAGAATGGATGTTTGCATGTTTTCTCCCATAGCATGGGAGAAAACATGCACTATGTGCGTCTGATTAGGGCGCATGCAGTTGGAAAAGTGGGATAACTTTGCTGAAACACCTTGTTTGAGCTTTCACGGTGTCCATAGCGGACCCGGTGGCATGGGTGGGCATTGGGAGACATCACGGAAGAAACGCACCAGTTCTTCCTCTTTGCCTTTGTTCTTTGTCTTTATCTTTGTCTTTGGGGCCTGAACCCAGCTGATGACAGAAGTGCAATTTGAAGCCACATGTTGTGGGGCTGAAGGGTTGGTCCCCATGTGCAGGACAGTCTTCGGCTCTGTGGCCCCAGCTCTTCTTCACCTGCGGAGTTCTTTGTCCATCTCGATCTTTGGCTCGAAGCTGCCTGGAGGATCCAACCAAAGGTTCCTCTTTTGCACTCACCTTTAATAGGGTTTATCCACCTTTTTGGTGGATAAATGGCTAGCACTGTTGCTGTGGCTGTCTCATTGGCTGACTGCTTGGACAGATGATCTCATATCCATCACTGTCTTAGAGACATTATGTCCTGATGTCTGTGCTAATGTCCCATGGTTACTCAACAGTCCTGTTACGACCAGTCTAGGGGTGGCTAGATCGCAACATAAAGGATCCATCCTCTTCAGATCTCAACCGACACACACGAAGTTGAACAGTTGATTATTTTAAAAAGATGCATTTTTGACGAAGATGTTACATGAGGACTCTAAAACTCACTAACGAGTTGGAATCGATCTTGGAGAAGTTGCTAGTTTCAGCTCAGTGGAATGACCAAATTAATTTGGAGGATTGGGAACTGAGATGTATCGGAGAGAATTTAGAAAAGATTGAAATTCATAATCTTCCTGACCTAAGACATTCTGTTTATGAATTGGCTGTCCCCGTGTGGCCTTGGAAGGGCTGCATATCTCTAATCTCCTCGAAGATATGTAAACATAACGCTCCTTCTCACCTCACCCCCTCCTGTTTCCATGGAGCTGTGCGCTCCTAAGGACATCATGTCTTGATAACAAACACCTCTGTTGGACTATGCCAAGGACCAAAGTCTGTGTTTAGCAGGCACAATGCCATATCAGCGCATTTAATCGATCATAACACACTTTTTTGTTACTGGA
>NW_015115369.1:7701-8250 GCF_001443285.1 Poecilia latipinna
ATCTCACATTTGATCCCGCAAATTAACAAAACTTACAAAGATCTTTGCAATGCAGAACTTAAAATTGATGAACTTGATGCAGCGATTAAAAAAATGACCTTAAATAAATCTCCTGGTTCAGATGGCCTTACTGTCAGTTTTTATAGATACTTCTGGGAGGAAGTTAGAGTAGTTCTGTTTGAAGCGCTGAAAGAATGCATTGAGAGAAAAGAACTGATGACAACAATGAAACAGGGAGTGATGATACTGATCCCAAAAAGTGGCAAAGACAAAAGACAATTAGATAACTTAAGGCCGATTACTTTATTGAATATGGACTATAAGATTTTTTCAAGTTCTATTGCACTAAGACTCAAAAATGGTTTATCGGAGGTAATCAATGAAACACAATCTGTTTTTTTAAGTGGAAGACTTATTCATAATAACATTAGATTGGTTCTGGATTTATTAGATTATACTGATTATATTGATGATAAGGGTTTTATACTATTTCTTGACTTTTGCAAGGCCTTTGACTCAGTTGAGCATTCCTTTATTCCAAGGGCGTAG
>NW_015115369.1:14243-18333 GCF_001443285.1 Poecilia latipinna
AAGATTTATAAAACAAGTTTAAATCATTCATCCACTGTCTAAAGTTAGGAATGGTTTTAGAAAGGTGACATACCAAATTTAACATCTTGTATGGTATTGCAGAAACAATATTATATTTTGTATCTGGAATAATGGCATAGCCAGTTGTGAGAGTTTGCAGTGTAGGACTGCATGCCTGGTTGGCAGCCTGTTGTATGTGTAATTTGGCTTTAAACAAGGAGACAAACAAATGCTCTGAAAACAGATGCTAATGTCAGACTCGCTGGTGTTTCTTTCCTTCTCCTCAATAAATAATTTGACACATTACATTTGTATTGCACTGTTATTTATGAATAATAAATCAACTTTTTTCTCGTGTGTGTGTGCGTGGGCATGTGAATGTGTGTGTTTGGGTGTGTTTTTTTTTTTTTACCAACAGCAAGGATGTTGGTTAAAAAAAAAAGAAGCTGTAATTGAAATTTAAGATAAGATCATTAAATGACAGGAAACCCTTAAAGTATGAGACTTGTGAATTTGGAAAATACTTTTATCAACTGCTCAACTTACATCACTTAGGTAATTTGAGATGATTCTGAACTCAATCTCCTCATCCATCTATTTATTATCTTATATGTGATGTCAGGACACAGAGATCAAAGATCCTGGAGGAAAACCTAGACATATCCCCCCAGTAACTCTCATTATGTGTTATACACAGAAACACTTGAGCTGTGCTAAAATGAACTAACCCTCTGATGCGTAAGTGGGTCCTTTTTGACTTGGTGAGGTAATCTTTTTGCAATATTTTTGTAATGAAAAGTTTTCATCACTTCATATTCCAGGTATTCCTCAAAAATATGTTACTGATATCATCCAATTCAAATTTTTAATTTACCTTTTATACATTTTAAGAAATTGCATATTTTATATTACTACCCTATTCTTCCGGAGAGGGTCAGAAATGACCCACATTCATTTCCTATAGAATTTAATGGAAATCTTTGTTTTTTGCCTACTGTGACTGTCAGGAAAATATTTTTTTGTGAACCATACACCATAGCATATGGAAAAATGACATATGCCACACTGCTCTTCCTGAATCCTTCATGCCTCTGGTAGGGGCATGAAGCAGCCTAAGGAACGGGCCTGGAGGTGGGGCACTCCTCCCAAGGCGTTCGCAGCCTGATGACCCTTTATGATGTACAGTAACTTTGGACTTAGTTTTCCTTCGCCCGGACGCGGGTCACTGGGGTCCCACTCTGGAGCCAGGCCTGGAGGTGGGGCACAATGGCGAGCGCCTGGTGGCCGGGCTTTTACCCATGAAGCCCAGCCTTTCTCAGCCCGAAGAGGAGATGTCGGTCCCCCTTCCCATGGGCTCACCACCTGTGGGAGGGGCCAAAGGAGTCGGGTGCATTGTGTTATGGGCGGCGACCGAGGGAGGGGACCCTGGCAGTCTGATCCTCGGCTGCAGAAGCTAGCTCTTGGGACGTGGAACGTCACCACTCTGATGGGGAAGGAGCTGGAGCTAGTGTGTGAGGCTGAGAGGTTCCGGCTAGAAATAGTCGGTCTCGCCTAGACGCATGGGTCTGGTTCTGGAACCAGTCTCCTTGAGAGGGGCTGGACGTACTTCCACTCTGGAGTTGCCCACGGTGAGAGGCGCCGGGCAGGAGTGGGCATACTTGTTGCCCCCCATCTTGGCGCCTGTACGTTGGGGTTTACCCCGGTGAACGAGAGGGCTCCGCCTACGGGTGGGGGGACGGGTTCTGACTGTTGTCTGTGCTTACGGGCCGAACAGCAGTTCAGATTCTTGGAGTCCTTAGAGGGGGTACTGGAGGGTGCTCCTCCTGGGGACTCCCTTGTTCTACTGGGGGACTTCAAAGCTCACATGGGCAATGACAGTGAGACCTGGAGGGGCGTGGTTGGGAGGAACGGCCCCCCCAATCTGAACTCGAGTGGTGTTCTGTTATTGGACTTCTGTGCTCATCACGGATTGTCCATAACAAACACCATGTTCAGGCATAAGAGTGTCCTGGTGCACTTGGCACCAGGACACCCTAGGCCGCAGTTCAATGATTGACTTTGTCATCGTATCATCGGATCTGCGGCCGTATGTCTTGGACAACCGGGTGAAGAGAGGTGCGCAGTTGTCCACTGACCACCACCTGGTGGTGAGTTGGCTCCGGTGGTGGGGGAGGAAGCCGGAAAGACCTGGCAGGCCCAAACCTGTTGTGAGGGTCTGGTGGGAAAGTCTGGCGGAGTCCCTTGTGAGACGGAGCTTTAACTCCCATCTCCGGCAGAACTTCGAACACGTTCCGGGGGAGGTGGGGGGGACATTGAGTCTGAACCATAGACACTGAGTCCTAAGTGTCATCCCTGAGTAATAATATTTACATTATTATGTATTAATACAGCAAGAACTCTTACATATAAGTATTATCTTTATTTTTTACCTCTCATGTGTGTGTGTCAATCAAGAGTACTGTGACAGCCTTATTGTCACGAATCAACATAATGGCCTTCTTCAAAGTTAGCCAACACTAGTTATCTAACCAACTAGCAAACATTACCACCTATACTTTATTGTGCATGTGCATTATTTGTGTGTGTGTGTATGTGTGTCTCTGTGTTTTTCTGACACACTGGATAAGAAAATCAAAGGAGAAAATGTGTTGAATGACATGCAAAACCTGTTGATCAATGTGTTCAAGGTTCTTTTATCATCTCAATATATAAAATAAAAATTTATAGTTATATGAATAAATGAATAAATGCAAATGAGCCAGAAAAGAATAAAGTGCCTTCTCCAGGTTGGGGAGGATGTCCTGCCCTTAGTGGAGGAATTCAGGTATCTTGGGATCTTGCTCACAAATGAGGGAAAAATGGAGCGGGAGATCGACAGGCGGATTGGTGCAGCATCTGCAGTGAAAGTCCCCCTTGAAAATGAGATCTGGATCTCAATGGGGTTTACCTGGTTAAATAAAGGAAATTAAAAAAAAAGCGTGTGCTGTACCAGTCTGTTGTGGTTGTTGGAATTATTAGCTTAATTATGCTAGTTTTAATGCTAGTGTTAACTTTAACCACGTTTAAATATTAGACAAATCAACATTGTTTTGAGTAGGCCTAAATTTAAGTTAAATTTAGATTCATGCTTCAATCAACATAATCTGATCAGTGGAGTATTTTTCTTAAAAATACCAGCATGATTTGATAAAAGTACTCTAATCTGTAGTTTTCAATATTAAAAACACAGCCCTGGTCACTATGTAAGTCATACATTAATTTGAATATGTCTTAGTTCATTATAATCCAAGAAGTACAAGATTAATTAGAAAATGTGTGTGTAACAGAGGTCTTGATAGTTTAAACTGGGCCTGTGTTTTTATAGGAAGTTTGGCAGGCAGTTGTATGGGAACTCTGCAAATTTATATGTGCAGGGTCAAAGGAGCTCTTTTGTGTGTAGCTTAGCCTTTCTGTGAACCCAACAAGCAGTCACAGAGAGACATGAAATAAGGCTGTCTGAAGGTAAAGCTTTTTCCCTGTGTTTAGATAAAGACTAATAAAAACTCTCACAGGAAGGAGACAAAACGCCTTTAGGCTCTGAGAAAAAACAGGCTTCCAATAGTCATAAATCCCCCTCCACTCCAGAAGAGACACTGCTCAAATTCACATACGGCTGAGAGAAGGGCACGCCTTCTGAAACAAAAAGGTTGTGCCCGGAACTGGAAGATCAGATCACTGGGGTTTCCCTCATGTGTTCTCGAGGGGTGGGTGCGCCCCTGAAATGCATCCCCGTAATTTTGTCGTCGCATTTTATCTTTGTCTCAGGTAATTATTTCTTGGTTTCTGGTTTGTGGTTTCTGATGAGTATGATGAGCTGTGTAAATTTATGCATTTGATTGTTTGAATAAATTCTGAATTATTGTTAAAGTTGAACAGTGATTGTTGTGTTGTCTTTGTTTCGCTGATACACGTCTGATACACGTCTCGAAGACGACAGGAGCACAAAGTTTTAACAAGAGAAGAGAGAGCTGAGCCAAAAAAGTGAAGCTCTTGTTTTGCCAGTCTATCTAAGTTCCTACCCTCATCTTTGGTCATGAGCTTTGAGTCATGT
>NW_015115369.1:22167-22491 GCF_001443285.1 Poecilia latipinna
GCAGGTAAATTTTCCTCGAGGAATTTTAGTAATCGAGGTACTCGAATCATTCGAGGAATCGTTTCAGCCCTAATACACTCACATGCATGATACAACATAGCATAATAGGATACGGACAGTAACATTAGTTAGCTTGGTTAGCTTGCTAGTTTCAAGAAATGTGCTCTTTCGCACTCCCCCCTCATGCCCACACACACACCCACACACACATAATGGATGTTGACATTGTCCATTATTGACATTTCATCATTGCTGTTGTAAAATTGCTGTTGTCATTTTGTTTTAAAAAATGTTCTACAAATTGTCACAAATGTTCTACAAATT